>NC_040879.1:9152229-9459417 GCF_003676215.2 Rhopalosiphum maidis
AAATTTCAGATAGTATTCAATTGACGGGCATGAGACTATTATAAAAAAAAATACTACAATGTTCAAACACTTTTGAATATCATAAACTAATAATATGTGATAAGGAGAAATATTTTGATAAGACATTAGTATATATTGCAAATAAAGTGTAGGATTCGTTTATTGTCAAGAGCACTGACGGAATACAAAAGTACAAATATTTTAAACAGCAGCTAATGGCTATAGAATGAAATAACCATCTTACATACAAAATTCTGATCTAATCGTAATTACAACATATTATAGAAGAGTCTATTCCTTAAATAGGATTTACACTGAGTACATTAAAAAAATATGAAAAATATCAATTTAAATACAGTATCCGAGCCACTTTAACCTTCAATGATAGACACTAAATGTAATTAATAGTGAATTTTAAAATATTTAATAGCTAAGATCAATTCCTATGATGGAAAATTACATGGCAATGGAGTTTTATGAACATTCTTTAGATTTGTAAAATTTAATTTATGATAGTACCGTCAACTTACAGACAACAGTCATTACATTTAACATTGGAATAAATCATGAGTGAATGTTAGTATATTGTCGTAGGTCATCGTCACTGTAGAGTATGACTATCTTCCCAAGTGTTGTACATGCAATTAGCGTGCTCGGCATACTATGAATGATCAGTGTTGCTGCTACCTAGAAGAATATCATCAGTTAAACGAGTGTAACAGATGGAGTTTAAAGTGTCATACTAAGCTACTCTACGTGGAGAAAGATAAAATATATACGACAATCGTTCCGAAGACAACACTTAAAATTCATAGTTGGGTACAAACACACCTGAATTATTAGGCAAATTACATTCTAAACATCACAAAATTTCAGATAGTATTCAATTGACGGGCATGAGACTATTATAAAAAAAAATACTACAATGTTCAAACACTTTTGAATATCATAAACTAATAATATGTGATAAGGAGAAATAATTTTGATAAGACATTAGTATATATTGCAAATATAAGTGTAGGATTCGTTTATTGTCAAGAGCAACTGACGGAATACAAAAGTACAAATATTTTAAACAGCAGCTAATGGCTAAGAATGAAATAACCACTTAACATACAAAATTCTGATCTAATCGTAATTACAACATATATAGAAGAGTCTATTCCTTAAATAGGATTACACTGAGTACATTAAAAAAATATGAAAATATATCAATTTAAATACAGTATCCGAGCCACTTTAACCTTCAATGATAGACACTAAATGTAATTAATAGTGAATTTTAAAATATTTAAATAGCTAAGATCAATTCCTATGATGGAAAATTACATGGCAATGGAGTTTTATGAACATTCTTTAGATTTGTAAAATTTAATTTATGATAGTACCGTCAACTTACAGACAACAGTCATTACATTTAACATTGGAATAAATCATGAGTGAATGTTAGTATATTGTCGTAGGTCATCGTCACTGTAGAGTATGACTATCTTCCCAAGTGTTGTACATGCAATTAGCGTGCTCGGCATACTATGAATGATCAGTGTTGCTGCTACCTAGAAGAATATCATCAGTTAAACGAGTGTAACAGATGGAGTTTAAAGTGTCATACTAAGCTACTCTACGTGGAGAAAGATAAAATATATACGACAATCGTTCCGAAGACAACACTTAAAATTCATAGTGGGTACAAACAAACCTGAATTATTAGGCAAATTACATTCTAAACATCACAAAATTTCAGATAGTATTCAATTGACGGGCATGAGACTATTATAAAAAAAAATACTACAATGTTCAAACACTTTTGAATAACATAAACTAATAATATGTGATAAGGAGAAATAATTTTGATAAGACATTAGTATATATTGCAAATATAAGTGTAGGATTCGTTTATTGTCAAGAGCAACTGACGGAATACAAAAGTACAAATATTTTAAACAGCAGCTAATGGCTATAGAATGAAATAACCACTTAACATACAAAATTCTGATCTAATCGTAATTACAACATATTATAGAAGAGTCTATTCCTTAAATAGGATTTACACTGAGTACATTAAAAAAATATGAAAATATATCAATTTAAATACAGTATCCGAGCCACTTTAACCTTCAATGATAGACACTAAATGTAATTAATAGTGAATTTTAAAATATTTAAATAGCTAAGATCAATTCCTATGATGGAAAATTACATGGCAATGGAGTTTTATGAACATTCTTTAGTATTTGTAAAATTTAATTTATGATAGTACCATCAACTTACAGACAACAGTCATTACATTTAACATTGGAATAAATCATGAGTGAATGTTAGTATATTGTCGTAGGTCGACGTCACTGTAGAGTATGACTATCTTCCCAAGTGTTGTACATGCAATTAGCGTGCTCGGCATACTATGAATGATCAGGGTTGCTGCTACCTAGAAAAATATCATCAGTTAAACGAGTGTAACAGATGAAGTTTAAAGTGTCATACTAAGCTACTCTACGTGGAGAAAGATAAAATATATACGACAATCGTTCCGAAGACAACACTTAAAAATTCATAGTTGGGTACAAACAAACCTGAATTATTAGGCAAATTACATTCTAAACATCACAAAATTTCAGATAGTATTCAATTGACGGGCATGAGACTATTATTAAAAAAAAATACTACAATGTTCAAACACTTTTGAATATCATAAACTAATAATATGTGATAAGGAGAAATAATTTTGATAAGACATTAGTATATATTGCAAATATAAGTGTAGGATTCTTTTATTGTCAAGAGCAACAGACGGAATACAAAAGTACAAATATTTTAAACAACAGCTAATGGCTATAGAATGAAATAACCACTTAACATACAAAATTCTGATCTAATCGTAATTACAACATATTGTAGAAGAGTCTATTCCTTAAATAGGATTTACACTGAGTACATTAAAAAAATATGAAAAAATATCAATTTAAATACAGTATCCGAGCCGCTTTAACCTTCAATGATAGACACTAAATGTAATTAATAGTGAATTTTAAAATATATAAATAGCTGAGATCAATTCCTATGATGGAAAATTACATGGCAATGAAGTTTTATGAACATTCTTTAGATTTGTAAAATTTAATTTATGATACTACCATAAACTTACAGACAACAGTCGTTACATTTAACATTGGAATAAATCATGAGTGAATGTTAGTATATTGTCGTAGGTCATCGTCACTGTAGAGTATGACTATCTTCCCAAGTGTTGTACATGCAATTAGCGTGCTCGGCATACTATGAATGATCAGTGTTGCTGCTACCTAGAAGAATATCATCAGTTAAACGAGTGTAACAGATGGAGTTTAAAGTGTCATACTAAGCTACTCTACGTGGAGAAAGATAAAATATATACGACAATCGTTCCGAAGACAACACTTAAAAATTCATAGATGGGTACAAACAAACCTGAATTATTAGGCAAATTACATTCTAAACATCACAAAATTTCAGATAGTATTCAATTGACGGGCATGAGACTAGTATAAAAAAAAATACTACAATGTTCAAACACTTTTGAATAACATAAACTAATAATATGTGATAAGGAGAAATAATTTTGATAAGACATTAGTATATATTGCAAATATAAGTGTAGGATTCGTTTATTGTCAAGAGTAACTGACGGAATACAAAAGTACAAATATTTTAAACAGCAGCTAATGGCTATAGAATGAAATAACCACTTAACATACAAAATTCTGATCTAATCGTAATTACAACATATTGTAGAAGAGTCTATTCCTTAAATAGGATTTACACTGAGTACATTAAAAAAATATGAAAAAATATCAATTTAAATACAGTATCCGAGCCGCTTTAACCTTCAATGATAGACACTAAATGTAATTAATAGTGAATTTTAAAATATTTAAATAGCTAAGATCAATTCCTATGATGGAAAATTACATGGCAATGGAGTTTTATGAACATTCTTTAGATTTGTAAAATTTAATTTATGATAGTACCGTCAACTTACAGACAACAGTCATTACATTTAACATTGGAATAAATCATGAGTGAATGTTAGTATATTGTCGTAGGTCATCGTCACTGTAGAGTATGACTATCTTCCCAAGTGTTGTACATGCAATTAGCGTGCTCGGCATACTATGAATGATCAGGGTTGCTGCTACCTAGAAGAATATCATCAGTTAAACGAGTGTAACAGATGGAGTTTAAAGTGTCATACTAAGCTACTCTACGTGGAGAAAGATAAAATATATACGACAATCGTTCCGAAGACAACACTTAAAAATTCATAGATGGGTACAAACAAACCTGAATTATTAGGCAAATTACATTCTAAACATCACAAAATTTCAGATAGTATTCAATTGACGGGCATGAGACTAGTATAAAAAAAAATACTACAATGTTCAAACACTTTTGAATAACATAAACTAATAATATGTGATAAGGAGAAATAATTTTGATAAGACATTAGTATATATTGCAAATATAAGTGTAGGATTCGTTTATTGTCAAGAGTAACTGACGGAATACAAAAGTACAAATATTTTAAACAGCAGCTAATGGCTATAGAATGAAATAACCACTTAACATACAAAATTCTGATCTAATCGTAATTACAACATATTGTAGAAGAGTCTATTCCTTAAATAGGATTTACACTGAGTACATTAAAAAAATATGAAAAAATATCAATTTAAATACAGTATCCGAGCCGCTTTAACCTTCAATGATAGACACTAAATGTAATTAATAGTGAATTTTAAAATATATAAATAGCTGAGATCAATTCCTATGATGGAAAATTACATGGCAATGGAGTTTTATGAACATTCTTTAGTATTTGTAAAATTTAATTTATGATAGTACCGTCAACTTACAGACAACAGTCGTTACATTTAACATTGGAATAAATCATGAGTGAATGTTAGTATATTGTCGTAGGTCATCGTCACTGTAGAGTATGACTATCTTCCCAAGTGTTGTACATGCAATTAGCGTGCTCGGCATACTATGAATGATCAGGGTTGCTGCTACCTAGAAGAATATCATCAGTTAAACGAGTGTAACAGATGGAGTTTAAAGTGTCATACTAAGCTACTCTACGTGGAGAAAGATAAAATATATACGACAATCGTTCCGAAGACAACACTTAAAAATTCATAGATGGGTACAAACAAACCTGAATTATTAGGCAAATTACATTCTAAACATCACAAAATTTCAGATAGTATTCAATTGACGGGCATGAGACTAGTATAAAAAAAAATACTACAATGTTCAAACACTTTTGAATATCATAAACTAATAATATGTGATAAGGAGAAATAATTTTGATAAGACATTAGTATATATTGCAAATATAAGTGTAGGATTCGTTTATTGTCAAAAGCAACTGACGGAGTACAAAAGTACAAATATTTTAAACAACAGCTAATGGCTATAGAATGACATTACCATTTAACATACAAATTACTGATTTAATTATAATAACAACATTATAAATATGAACTAGTAATGATTAGCACAGACTTTAGATAAAATAAATTACTGCCTGTTTATTATTCAATAAATAAAATAAAAAATAAATTATAGAATGTTCATTTGTAACACATCGTTTAGAGTTCAGCCTTTTAAATGATTCACGCTTTAATATCGCAGTTAATCGACTTTCTCCGAAACCCATTAATTTTGATGAAATTAATAATAATAAGCCTTTGGATAAAATCAACTCAAAATTAGATTAATAAGATAAATTCGATTTATGACACATCGTTATCGCCATTTCGAAAAAATACCCATTATGCACTTCTTTGAGAAGGCAAATTAATTTAGTAGGTAATTTTTGGGTAAATTATAAAAAATGTTCACTTGTTTTCAAAAGTTATTGAAAAATCCTAATGAAGTGACGAATTTTTACGCATAATCAATTTTTTGATTTTGCGGTAACTCAAAAATGAATCATTGTAAATACTTGAAATTTTCACCAAATGTTTATATTAGCGTTATATTTTCAAACTATTTAGCTTTTTGTTGACAATTAATTTTTTATGGCCAATTATGACAACAAATTAAGTTTGCACTTATGCCCGTGTGAAGGGGTGGCATGGCCAGGGCTCACAATTGATATCAACAGTGGCGTATATAAAATTTAGTTTTAGTGGTAGGGGAGGTTTAAAAAAATATTTTTTTTAAAATACCAATTAATTATATTATCAAAATCAATGCCCGTACCAACCATACGTTTTGGGGAAGTGTTTGAACCCCTACCCCCGCTATATACGCCAATAGATATCAAACAATAGTGGGCTCCTAGTACAGTTTTTTTTTTATTAACTCAGCAATTTTTGAATATAATAATAATAGTATATTTCGTATATCAAAAGAAACATGTACAATTATTTATACAAATGAAATTTTTATTTTTGCATTTAAAAAAGTAAGAAATAAATTTATAAATATAATTTTTTTTGGTTTGAAATATTTTTATTTGTGGGTCACCAATATTTTAAATATGGTTATGGTCGATAGGCCCTAAAATTGTTTGGCCCCGGGCCCAACATCATTTTAATCCGGGCTTGTAATTGCAACGGTAATTAAATTAATAAAATTATTGTCGTCTGACATTTCGGGTGGAGGGGGGCATGCAGGACATACACTCACACATATGAGTTATTATTTTTTCCCGAATATTTATTGTATTTAAAAATAACGTTAAAACCATAACATGTTTATGTCCTTACGAATAATATTTTTAATTACTACAAAATAATTAATTAATTAATTTTTATAATTTTAATATGTATGTCCGTCAAAATTAGAAACTAAAATGTCTATAAAAAAATAGTGCATATTTATTTTTTAGATGTATTTGTCTTACATTATCTTATAGGATTTTTATCTTCATATAAGAAATTTTTGTTTTTTGTTCTTAGTATTAATTAAAACATTTCAAGAGGTTCAATTAAGTTAGTTGTACCTATAAATTAAGGAGATTTATATAATAAACCTATAATAACAAATTACTCATTATTTTTGTTAGTAATTTACTTCATGGAATTTCATTCTTTTAAGACCACAGTATTAGTGCTTTTTATCTTATATACATTATATTTTATTAACAAGGTTATATACTTATACCATCAGCTTTATTAAACAAAGATTAAGAATATAATACTTGATATTCATATACTTTTAAATTAAACTCTTTCTTCTGTCACCTTTCACCAATTAAAATAATATTTATCCAATCGATTAATAATAGAATTAGTAAGACTAATAAATCGTTGATATGAGTACCATGAATATTGTTTTGGAAAAAAAAATATTTCACCAACACCAATAACTAGTTGAACTGGGCATGTTTACTTAACATTATATTTTGGTAGATCACATACCCACTTTAAGAGTCTATTATTCTTAAACATTTTTTTCTCTAGAGTTCGTAAGAGTTTATTTTATTCAAGCATTGTATTTTGGCAAAAAGGCAATAGGTGAAGTTGTATTAGAAGTCACCGTTAAGTTATTTGTATTTATAACCTATCAATTATTTTACAAATACACGACGAATGTCATAACATTCATAACAACGAAAAATAAATTATTAATAATATTATATTTGTACCTAATGTACCTATATATATGTATAATAAAAATAATGATTTTTGTTATTAAAATATATTTATTCTCTTCTCCTCACAAAATACATGCAAATTAAGAGAATAAATCATAAAGGTAAATCAAATACTAAAAATTTAATTATATAAATGCCGTTATAAAAAAAAAAATAATATATACGATTGTTATGCAATTTTTAAGTTATATAAATATTATGTATAATTCACTTATTGAGACGGTAAAATATATAAAAAGTGATCTTCTGTAAAGGTGGGTACATTTTTAGTTGTAGTATCTGGAGTGGTTTTAGTTGTTGGACAACTTGTTATAACTGTGCAGTCATCCTTTTATTAGACCTAAAAATATTACAAAATAAAATTAATTTGTATACAATTAAAATTAATATATATTCTATGTATTTTCTAAATTATATTGCCATTATAGCAACACAATAATATTCTGATCATAACGCTATTTTAAAGCCCAACACAAACTATTTGTTTAATGTTATAATTTTATTATTAAAAAAAACCCGAGGAACTTTCACTATTATGTATAAAGTGTCAAATATACTTTGTTATTGAGTAACCACTGTAATGGATGTTTTAAATTTTGAATAATTAATAACAAGTACCTTAAGTGAACGAATCGTTATTAGTTTATTACCTATATGAATATCTAATGTCATCTACATTTGAACTTTGGTCACCCATAAAAAATAAATATGGCTTCACACTAAACCTTAAACATTGAACAACTGGTAAGGTACTTACTTTGGGTTGTTCTTTTTTGGGGGGGGATTCTATTAATGATTTTCCCAACAGGTATAAATACAATGAACCATTGGGCCATGTTCGTCGACCTTCAGGGACGTATGATAAGTTATCCTGTCCCATGGTTTTCGAAAGGCTATCGCACTGGCTTTCATGCATCATCCCTACTCTTGGTGCGCTGATCGCCATTCTTATTATCTTCACTCCCTCAGAAGTAGCATTATGCACATCGTAAACCTGTGGACCAAAAGGTATAAAGAGAAAAAAAAATCAATTAACTGTAACTTATATAAATAGTACAAATACACTGAAACGCCCCCTCCCATTTTACAACCGTCAATGATATTCTTTTTCACACCTATAAATTCAACTATAATATTAATGCTAATAACGTGTTAAATTTTAGTTTAAAGAAAACGATAACAATGATACTATGCTCGTACTTAAAAATTTAAATGATTTTTTCATTCTATATATTTTTTTTAAAGGTTCTTGAATAGTTTTTGATTGGTATCTGTTAACAATTAAACGTTATGTTAAACATATATAATTATATTTATTTATTGTAGAAATACCTATGTATTGTTATTATTGGGATAATCTAACCGTCAAATAACTTTGGTTAATAATTAATATATTGGCACAACACGGGGACCTCATTAATTTGACTGTATACATTTTTAAGCTGAGTATCTATTTCTACTATTTTAGTATATGCAATATGCCTATGTCTATTAGACCTATTGTTTGTTTATAATTATTTTTTAATTTTTTACATGCTGAAAATACATTTTTTTATAATAATCTAAGTTACCAATAACAAATATTGTATCAACAATCATTCGTCTGAAAACACAAAACCTATATTGTATGTAGTATGTATTATAATGATCATCAATCGTGTGCTTCCCCTCTCCATAAATAAAATAGGTAGTTGTACGAATTTGTCTATTATAATAATATGTTATATTAAATAATATGTAAATATTCTATACTCACGGCACATCTGAAGAATAATGTTGATTTGATTTCCGTATTATTTTTCATGGATGGCCTACGTTCTAACAGCGTTATATAATGCCAGCCTCGAATATACTCGTTAGTACGGTGCGGATAGTATTTTGGAATACACTTAAAAACGAAGTGATCCATAGCTGATAGAGCATAACAACAGAACAAATACACGAGTATGATAAGTATATTTGTTTTTATTTCTAAATTAAAATAATGTATCTTAAATGTAAGTTGGTATTTAATTAATTATTGTCATATATGTTCTTATGTATTAAATATTATGTGAAATATTCATAGTTCATACATTATTTATAACTTTGTTTAGTGTTTACATTGTACTCTTTAGCACTCTTTATCCCCTCTAAAAATCAAAGGTATATATGTTATATTTGTGTAAGAAAGGGGCGGTGAAGGCGAAGCCCCTGCAGGTCACTTTATATTGGATTATTATAGTCCTCCTAAAAATGCAATCAAATGTCCACCTATACTTCTTACATAATTGTATACATACTAGGGTAGTAACTTGAAGTTACTATCACGGTTATCTATACTCTAAGCATAAATAATACGGTTTTTTGAGAGTTAACAATGACTAAATAGTAAATAATACATAAATAATTTTGTAGAGGGATACCAAATATTACCTATATTAGCATTGAATATAATATATTGTATAATCAATGCTATTAGCTACTATATGATGATTTATTTTGAGGGGAATTTTACCTCAATTTATGTCCTATTTATGCCAAATATGAGTATAAAGGTATTTACAAAAAATAAAACAAAACATACCCGGCCCGGCCTTCCTAAGCGGCCCGCTAATGACAATGGGGGGGGGGGGACAAATGCCCACCTCATTACCACCCAAATGACACCATTGCACTGATAATGTGATATATGTAATTAAAGAGGTTATTAAATATTTTATATTATAAATGTACAGTAGTGTTATCTGTAGCCCTTATAGGTATTCTAATGTGCATACAGTTATTAAGAGTTTCTACACTTATTGCACACCCGATACCAATACCGATAACCTATTATATTATGTTACTGTGAATGTCATCGTATACCAAAGTCAGTGTTGACAATGATAAAATTTGTATTGATTCATTAGTAAATGTCTACATTTTTTTTTTTAATTTTTCAACATTCGCCAATTTAGGTGACTGTCGGCATTTATCAACTGTGGACATTCACAGTAATTAGTAACATATTCTACAAGAAATACACCTAGCTCAATACGCTGACCCGCACTAAACGTAACCTTTCACGTATTGTGATTTGTGACAATAATAATGATTTGTTATACGTACAAGTCAGGTCATCGCAATGTCCGTGTACACTTGTTTCCACGGGACGTTCAAGCCACATACTCAACAATGGAGTTTTACTCAATACCGTATCTTTATCTAAGTAAGCACAACCGTACATTCGTGACTTTGTTTGTATCGTGGCAACCTCAAAGTATTCTCCTAGTCCAAGTGGAGGACATGATGGTTGCTGGGCATAACCTGTGATATCTAGACACAAAATATAAATAATAAATTAAAACATATGCGTATTTTATTGTTTTCATAGTTTTGTTTATGTTTATTTCACATGCAAATATAGCTGTTTAGAGGAGATGTCATCACCAATATTATCACAATGGTCAAAAAATAGGTTATAGTCAATAAATGTTTATAATGTTTGTGTAGGTATTTTGCCAGCGATTATTTTAAGAAATTGCATATTTTTCTAGGTTTATTATATAATATTATATATGATAAATCTATATATTTAGAGGAAAAAACTATTAATGAACGTCTTATTATGAACGTAAAACATAGACAATTTACGTTTGGCATAATCAATTTTATGCTATTAGCATTAATATTAATGTTAAAGTCGATTAATCTATTATCTAGAACATGGATCACCGACTAATATTTTTGAAGGGCCCTCACAATTGTAAGACATATTTACATTATTTAAAAACCAATAATATTTAACAAAATTAATAATTTACAATAATACCACATATAATGCTGTCGTAATATGTGTTATTTATTCTTTGTCTGCGGGCCGGATAAAATGGGTTCACGGGCCGCCATTTGATGACGTATGATCTAGAATTCTAGAACATATATGTTTTTATTGATATTTTAATTTTTAAGTGAGTTATGGTTATGTAAAGTATTTTAACTTTCAAATGCTCATAACAGTCTTCAATAAAATCCTATGAGATTTTGAGCTTATATAATAAGAATTCACTTTTACTACTAATTTTAAATTAACCTATATTTGTATATGTATATGTATATTCTTGTACAGTTTTTTTAAAATATTTTTAAACATTGATCCTATTAAAATTTTGGATGGATCTCTGGAAGCAGTTATATATAAATGAGCTTAATCAATATCAATTAAAATAATATACATATACAGTAATCATATCTGATACCTACATAAATATATAGACAGATAGGTAACTATGAAATACAAGTTAATACAAATTATGATAATATAATTTACTAAATAGATGACTGTCATCAAGATTGTTGCCACGAGACATATATAGTTACTGTAATACAGCAGATGATACTCAGATATTCTGTACACACATTTCACATAAATTATATAAAACACGTATTTATCAGATATTTAAATCCATAAAACAATAATTAAATATCTGTATATTATTTCATTATAATAATAATTATTATTATTATCATAAATTAGTGGAGTAAAATTGTAAAGTAATAATTAAATAATTAATAACTATTAATTATAATGACCACAGAATGTAAATTAAGTTTAAAGCAAATAAAAATATATTAAAAAAGAATATTAATAAAAATAAAATAATAACAATTTACAAATCGAAATTGTAAATGAGAACAAATATAAAATAATATTTATAATAAATTAACGTATACTCATTAGTCATTACTCACTTTGTTTTGTCTCGGCTGCCACCCAGGAGGATGTGATAAAAAGTAAAACGTAGAATGTTCTTGATATTGACTCCATCATTTGTTGAAAACCACCGCGATTAAGTCTGTAACGGGCGTAAAAAACGTTTAAAGATTACAGTTGGACATAAACCAAAGAGTGAACTAAAAAACTGACGGTAACACACTGATTCTGAACCGCACTCTACATACTTTTCTATAAGCTACTACGGCGGCGGTCGTGCAGGTGGTGGTCCCTACCACCGATCACGCGTCAGGGTCATCGTCATAATACATAATATTATAGGAATGCGGCACGCTATACGTTGAACAGTTGTCTTGTGTATAGCTGAAACGACGTGTGCGGTCGATCAAACCAAATATTATACACAGCACGTTGTTTAGTACAACTATACGAGTATACGACATGTATATAGAAATACTGGTACCGCGACTAAGACTTATTTATCGACGGGGGAGCAGGCATATTGTATACGTTGTCGTATTACCACTTGCCAGGCAGTCATTCGACAAGGGCGTTCACAAATATGCTGGTACACTGTACTAACTATATTTCGTGCCGTTTCCTTTGTCCGACGAGTAACCGTGTGAACCACGTTTTATTTAACATGTATATACGCACGCACCTGGCGTTATTGTTACTCATATTCGTTCAGCCCTCCGCGCTCGTAAAATGACCGCGAATAAGCAGAAATTGTTTTTACAAGATAATAATTAGTTTGTGTTATAGATGCAGGTGTCATGGTCTTATAATTTTTATAGTTCACGATTAGTACAGCCAATTCATAATATTATAATGTGCGATCCGTGCATCGCTTATGAAAATAAAAATAATATTCAGTTAGGTACGACAGATCGCCGTGTAGATTATATAACCTTGATATGGGCAGCTGTTGACACAATGGTAGCATGGTTTGTTTAGCGGAGCGTTGCGTTTTAGAATTTTCGAAGGGCGTTCGTCGCAGCCGCCGTCGACATCTATACAACCACCGACACCGTACGATATGCCCACATGCAATATACATATATACAAAAAAGCATCATGAAAATATTTACGATGACGTCGTTACGTGCGGAAGACAGGTGGAATAAACCCCACGCCCCCCGAGTGTGTTCGTAAAGATAAAGGGTATTGGAATTAGGATAGGTGTCGGTGTATCGTGCGCGTAAAATTACACGACGTGTGTTGAACATTTTAAGAGTAAAAACATCTCTATTTGCACCGCAAAAATATATAATTTAGTATAATATATTTGAGTAGAAAATTCATCGAATGCCGCAAACCCAGTCGATTCGGATCTTTTTTTTAATCGTTAATAGACTCGGCCTGATGACTTCATTACTTTGCGGCTACGACTTGAGAAGTTCGGCCATATTTCAAATAGTGACCTAAAATTGCTAGAACATACGCTTACATAAGGACGTGTACGGGTGCGGTTAGTCGAACTAGTCGAAGACGTCTTGATTGCTACTTGTGTGGCTGGGTGTTGGCCAATCGCACAATGGAACATTTACAGTTAGTCGATTAGGAAAATTTATATTTCGTAGTTAATATTTAGTTTTGTTGGTTTTAATATTAGTTATGATTGATATATTATTAAAGGTAACAACATTGTGTTTTGTTGAAATAGTTCTTTTTATTATTTTTAATTTATGGTAATATTTTACGTACGTATAACTTAATTTAAAATCAAAATATCAGTTTACTTTAATAATATGTCTATTCACTAATTTTGTGATAATAAATTAATGTGGGTGTGGAGTTCTTTAAAAATTATGTACTAATACACACAAAAAAAAAAAAAAATTGTGTATGATGTAAATTAATAATGAATTTTCAAAGTAAAAACATTTTGTAATTGTGATTTTAAATGTTAATTTCATCAAAACCAAATCTAAAATAATATAATGAAATAAAGTTATTATTATAATACTATTTCATTTAACAAAACTAGCAGTTGTTATTATTGTATGACGTATTAAGTACTGACGTACAGTTGAACAGTGTGAAACTAACACGATATATTAACAAGGTGATTCTATCAAACTGTTTTATTGAGTAAAGTATATAAATTAGCCTTATTCAACGTATACTATATACAATAGAAGACGCTTATTAGAAACACTTGAATCATAACTATAATATTTAAAATTTAAAATGTTGGTCAGGTTTGGTTAACAATCTTAAATTGCTTGTCTACTGTAGCCTGTAGCCTATAGATGGCTTAATGCTAATATTAATACCTAATCGATTATAAATTCACGGCTAAAAGTGCGATACCTATGTGAAGAGAATATTAATAGTTTGACAACTACAGATATCATGGATATAAAAAAAAATATTCACTATAAATGTTCAAGTGTGAATTCAAAGTTGCTAAAAATTTAACAGATTCCATTTGGCTTTAAAAGAATTATGTGAAATTAAATCAAATTAAGATGAAATATTGTTGATTATAAATACCTAATTTAATCATATAATCTAGTAACAAATATATAGTATTTTAAGATTATTAGACTCCTACCAAAGGCTAGATCTAACTTTTCAACACAAGACCGTGAATCATTCTATTAATTTTGAAGATCTTAATACTCTGGCTCACACTAATAATATTGAGACTTTGAGAGTTCTTGGGTCTAAATAAAATCTCGAAATAAAAAACAATGGAGTACCTACCGACCAATGTTGAATAGCTACTCGGTCGAGTACATGTGGAGTAAGCGTTACGGTCCTAATAATCTAAAAAAAAAAAAATAGTGGTAGTGAATTAACGGAAAAGGTCCTATTATTGAAAATACATTTTAAAGAACCTTTATTGATAAAAAAATATTTTGTATTTAACTTTTTACCACGAATTAAGATATACTTAAGGTATATCTTAATTCGTGCTTTTTAGTTTTACGCCGGGAACTAATTGTCCGTGTATAAGATTATGACGGGAACCAGTTGTCCGCATACGACATTTTTTCGCGGGGACCAATTATTGTCCGGGGAGCGTATTACTAAACCGACTAGAGCCCCAGCGTCGTATGTAAATTACTAAGACTAAACACTTTCTCATATCTGTTATGAAATGTTAGAACCAATGTGTAACTGTAACTTTTCTCTCATATTTTTATATTAGTACATAGTTTTTTCATATTAGTAAATAGGTAGTAGGTAATTAATGTAAATACTATGGATAAAAAATAAATGGCACAACATTATCTTGTATTAAAAAAAAAATCAAAACCTTACACAAGTCAAAGTAGTAATTACGAGGTACCTAAGTGGTCATTAACTACGTAAAATAATTTTTCAATATTGGTATTCTGAGTAAATACTTAAATAGTTGTAAAAAAAAATGGTACCTATTTATATTAATGTGTACCAGATACCCCTAATAGAATGTTTTTAAAAACCTCTATGGTTGAAATTTCAATATGTGGTTATTGCTAATATCTACACAATTATACTTTTAATATTTACTAAAATTACCTATTTATAGCTAGCTTAACAAGTGTACTTACCTACTCTAAATTATTACTAATAAGTAAATTATTTACAGTTTATATTTCATTGAAAAAATACTATATGATATTTTAAAACTGCTACAAGATAATAATATATCAAAAAAAAGCCAAATATATTTGATGGTATGTGTACTATTTAGTAATGTACTATCATAAGTCATAACTATTAAACTATATAATATAGTCATTATTGTAATCAAATGCTTCTTATTAATTAACAATTAAGTTATTTTTAAATTTTTTCTATTATACTAATTTATACTTAAACAGTTAAATACTTACCTAATTTCTGATAAATTTATTGATTTGACAGATTTTTAACAGTTTATTACTAACACTTTAGTAAATATAAAATATGACATTGGCAGCATTTTCAGCATTTGTACAATCAATTATAGTATACTATAACATATTTCCTATTAAAAGTCATGATAATTAGTCACTGAAACAAAAATTAAGGTTGATGAAAACATTAAAAATACATTGGTATTATACTTTATAATTTTTAAACTATCCTCTATTATATAGTTGTCTTGAAAATGTATTTATGTTTTAGGTTACTTGGTTAGCAGAGTTAATAAGTGTCAATGATGTTGGAAATAGTGTTCAAAGAATTGTATCAAGAATGTTAAGTAATGTTTTACTATCTGAATATTCATTACATGGATTTAAATCAAAGCTGTTTTTCAAGCTTAAACAACTATTGAGTAGGTAAAGCATATAAAACTGATTTATTTGATGTAAGACGTAAGTCAACAATAAAACTAAACCTATCAAATATAAAATCACTATAGGTAGTTGATAGATATTATTATTAAATATTGAAATATGTTACATTTTATTTTATTAATCTAACATTATTATTGTATATTCTAGATGCTATATTAGTTAATGTAAAGTATAGTGTTGTTCCTGAAAATAAATCGACAATTCATTAGGCATTTAGCTATCCCATGCTCCCTTCTGTATCAAAAAGCTATTTTTGAAACAAGAAAAACTTGAGAATTCTTACATTTTTTTAATTCTTCGACAATTTTTTATTTACTGTTTATGATATATAATATAGTTAATATTAAATATAATAATACTCACCAGTTATATTTTTATTTTTATTTGATGATACATGATGTACATTTTATGTTTAAAGTTTATTTTATTATTTTTATATTGGATCATAATACATAATTATAATTTAAAATATTGATATACCAATATGTTATTTAATGATAAATATGTATCATTATACCTTAAAATGTGTATGCTATAAGAGACAATAAATTAACATTTTAGTTGAATTTGTTTGATTAGTTACAATAACCGTACATATTTAAAAAGATAATTTTCCATTATAATGTTATAATATTTGAATAAAATTATTATTAACTGAACATTTATTAACATTATAATATTGATAATATGCAAGGCTGGGCATTAACAAGTTAAAAAGTTAAGTTAATTTTAACTAAGTTACTTAACAAGTTTATTTTTTTAAGTAACTTCTAATTTAACGAGTTAATTTATTTTACAGTCACGTTAATTTTTTTTTTCCTAGTATAATTTTTATAGATTTAAAATTAAAAATTCTATTTTGATTTTTACAAATTATTTATATATATATATATATATATATAAATATATAATAATAATTATTGGAATAACGAAATATTATAAATATAGGAATAGAAAAAAGGTATTTAAATATTTAATATTCATTACAATAATTTAAAACTATTTGAACAAATTAAACATTATTATGTTTTGTGATATAGGTTTCAAAGGTACATGATTTTTAGTCCATGTCAGATATCATCTGCTATAGTTCCTAAGTTTAAGTTAAACTGGGCTAGTTTAGAAAAAAAGCCAGTATTAAGAAAAAGTTGGTTGAAACTTTAAGATCTAGTAGTGAAGATACAGATAGTATGTTTCTCTTTACAATCTTTGAGTCAAAATGATTTGTCACATCAAAATGCAACTGACACAGAGAATGATTTTTTGCTTTTTGAAGAATGAATCCCAGAATAATAATGCTTCACAAAAAATAGTATCTGATTATTTATTAAACCCTAACATAAAATCTCCAAATGATTTACCAGCATTATTGAAATTACTATATATTGAGTATAATACTGCAGTACCATCATCGGCTTATGTTGAACGTTTATTTTGTGCGGGTGGACAGCTTTATAGTAGGAGAAGAGGTTCCATGTTTGATACTAATTTTGAAATGGCATTATTGTTAAATTTCAATAAATATTTGATTAAATTATGATAATAAACATGATAAATTTATTTGTATTCAATATTTATGTGTGTAATTTAATTAAATCCTAATAACAAATTTAATTACTAATATTTAAAAATTTGGGTATTAATCAAAAAATTAAAAATTTTAACCATTATTTTGGAAAACTTGTAGGTAATAAATATATATTGAAATAATTTATTTGTTTTGTTGGATTTTATAATTGATTGAACTGATTGAAGTATATATAACTTTATAAGTAATACTAACTAAGTACAGTACCTACTGTAATTAATATAATTACGTATTGACTTCAATTATGTTATGTTATTTGTTAAGCTTTAATAAAAAGGTTAGATAATTAATTTTATATGAAAAAAAAAATAACTTATTTTTAACTAAGTTAAGTTACCTAGATTTTGAACTGAGAAAATAAAAAAGTTCCTTACTAATTTATTAGTTATTAAATTTTAACTAACATGTAGTGTTATTATATCTTAATTCAAACTTTTGTCAACGTTTAGTAAGACAGTCATGCTAATAAACTATTAATAGTTTATTAGTACATAAATATCAACATGTATATAAATAGCTTATGCGTTAACATACAATTTACAATAATCTTAGTTTAATTGTTTGTTTAAGTATCCATATAATACAATAAATGCATATAATTTAAATTCTTAGTGTTATAATTTTTATATCTACGTTATAAGAAAACTGAAAACTCACTTTGTTGTACTGCCGTGCGGTAGAATGGTGTAAATAGGTTTGATAGTATAAATAGCTTAAAATTAATCTAAATATTTAAATATTTCATTGCTTAATGCAAATAATAATATATATACTATTATAATTATTATATTATTATAGTAATCAATCCATGAATAGTAAAATTAATTGGAAATTTATAAATTTTTAACCACAAATTTTAATGATTAATAATTTTTAACTTTTTGTGATATCTATGAATTTTAATACAGCAATAAAATATCTAGATAAGCTTAATACACTATTTTCAAATAATCAATTCAATTTGAACGTACAATTTCTTAATAAAGGTCCAAGGATCATTGTAAACCAACTTTTCGAACTTCACTACTTAACACTGCACGTCTGCACTTAATGACAAAAATTATATATTAACGTCACCAAAAATGATGACTCGAGAAAATTATTAATTAAAATACTATTAAATTAAATTATAACTAAAATGCAATTTCATATTTTAATATAGGTATCTACGCAAAATTTGAGTGTTTAGTTATATTTATTCGGAATAATATTGTACTTCATACAATATAAATATAAATAGTGGATGCTCTAATTCTCTTTTCGACAACTACATATTTAAACAAAATAAGATGTGGAAGAATTTCAGTTTACAGCTCCCTAAGTGTTAATATAATTACATTTATTGTGAATATAGTCATAATATTATAACTATAACGTCAATAACCAATATAGTCAATTTCTATAAACACGTTACACTAATTTAAATAGGTTAGATTTTATATTAACATATAAATCTACTTAATACCACTAACTCAACAACAATATATTTAGACTTACTAAATTAATTTGATTTCAACCAATATAAATTAATTGTCTTAACCCATATTATCCATTAGTTGTATCAATCATGTATTCATATTATATTTGTTAGAGGCAATCACAATCATTAAGTTATTAACTCAGCTGCTATAGACTCTGCAATAACCGATCACTATCCCTAATTCTACAATTAAATCATTCTATGGTACTTATAAATACCATTATCAATAAAAACCAAATAGATATACACATTTTAATAAATTAAAAAAATAAGATAACTAAAATTAATTTAAGTGACATAAATACAATTAAACTTAATGAAGATGATATGGTAGCACTATTTCCAAAAATTATAAAAAACCTATTAAATAATTTTAGGTATGAGAAAACAAAATAGAATCAATAGATTCAACTTAATAATATTATTTCTCTCATGAGAGGTAACTTTGTTCCTGGGAAAGATCAATTAAATAAAGGTAATTTTAAACGGCGCGTAGTATTCACAACATTATATCCATTTATATCTATCGTTAAAAAGTTTACAATTATTATCATCAATTGATAATTAAACAAAAAAAAGAGATAAAAATTAGGGAAAATAATCTTTATTCATTAGTATTAAATAAAATGAAACACATTTTCATACAAGAATTATTCTACCATTATCAGAATAAAAAGACATTTGCCTCAAAATCCAACCATTTCTTGTTTGCTATCGATTATCTTTAATTATCAGTTAATATAACGCATATTAATGAACAATTAAAATAATTTTTTATCTTTATTTTTTTTTTAAAAATTTCTAACTCTGTCTCCAACACAGACATAGCTTAAAGGAGATATAGAACATTATATCTTTAAATACTTTTATTTATTTTCTATTTAATTCCTATTTATTTTTGAAAAATAAAAAAACTATAGAATAATATATTTTTTTATATTTAAAATATGTAAAATAAAATTGTAAATTTTATCTAATAACTAATTAATATTAAACAAGATTTAATTTTCTATTGAATACTACAACAATTAACAAATTAACTCAACCTTTGTCTACTCCAGAAACAGGTAATTTATTGAAATTATAAAATATGCATCAAAATATTAAAAAATATGTTATAAATATTATTATCCACAAGAAATCATAGGCGCACATTAGATTTAAATTTAGAGGAGCTAAAAAATGAATGGTACATGAATGTGAGAGGACTTTGTCCCCGCCTACCTTCCATAGTACTGCAATTAACTATGTTATAACAATTTTAGATTTTTAAACAAATATAATAATAAAAAACTTAAATTAATCAGACTTGTAAAAAAAAATAAATTATTCTAGTAATATCTAACTAGGTTCTACCAATCAAAATTATAAAAATTTTAAGGTTTGGCCAATAAGATTTGTTCACAAAAAAAAATTAGAAAAAACGTGGTACAGTATAAAAATATACAAAAATAAAAAACAACACAGGGCATTAGATGCTAAAGTGTTTTACGATGTTTAATTAATTGGATTTTTACATAAAACAAAAATTTAAAAAAATTAGAAGTTATTGTACACATGATGATTATAGTCTGTAAATATATTTTTTTATATTTTAATTTAGTGTAACAAGTTCTTTATTAAATTATGTTGAATAAATGTTATACTGTTATTTTATTTATCATGTAGGAGTAGTAAATAATATTAATTAATAGTATTTGTTTATTAATTTTTTTTTTAAATCTACTATCTATACTTTTAAAAATTTCTAATTCTTTTTCTACAATACAAGCATAACTTAAAGGAGACAGATAATTGTAATTGATATCTTTAAAAACAATTATGTACATTGTACACACTCTGTTTTTGATTAATAAAAAAACACTGGTAGATACCTATAATATATTTTGTATCTTAAATATGTAAATACAATTATAAAATGTAATTACTAATTAATATTAAGCAATATTTAATTTTTTATTTATTATTATAAATTTTTGCAATATAATTTATTCATATATTTTGTTGACAAGTTTACAAACATTGGACAGTAGACTATTCTTTAACACCAGAGTTTTTACTGATAAATTGTTCAAAATACCCTGATATATCAAAAAATGAAGAGTTAAGTATTTCAAAAGACAAAAGTTTATAATAAGTTAATTTTATCAATTGCATTCCTTATAAGTGTCAATAAAACAGAAATTATTATCATCATTTAAAAAAAGATCTTAAAATTTATAATAATATCCACTAAGGTGCATCTACACAAGAAACTATATTTTATTCCACTATAGTACCATACCAACACACACCAATAAGTAAGTTTTTTAATATGTCCTCATTTATGACAAAAATATTTTTAATAACTATGAATCAAATAGAATATTAAACACTAATATACTCTGTAATCTGTTCAAAAGTTAATACAATTTACATTTGTGCATTATATATATTTTAGTCTGTATAACAAAATAGTAGATATCAAACTATAGGTAATACCATTTCACTAATTTTATAAAAAAAATTAATTAGTTTTGAAGTTAATGTACTTTCCAAATTTAAATTATCCTCAATTAAACATACACTATAAGATAATCAACTAGACTTTTTCATATTTTGTATAACATGACATTTAAATTAAAAATACATAGTACATTTACGGTTATTATTTGTGCAGATGCACAAATCTTTCTATCCTTGATCAAAATTAAAGCAAATAATCAACTATATTATAATAATTAATATTATGCATTACTTTTATAATATATTTAATATTATTGAAGAATACAATTATCAATTTTTATCATCTTAAATAATAATAAAAAAAATATTTGTGAAATATTTTTGTATAAAAATTTAAAAAAATATATTGTAAGGAGATTCATATTTTTATATGATAAAAATCAGCTATTTTAATATCACAACATGTATATATAAATAATCAGAAAATCTACTTAATATAATATAAACAAAGGATCACATTTTTATATCACAGTTACAATTATTACAAATGAAAAACATTTATATAAACGTGAGATTTATGAATTATTTTTTAAAATAATAATCTTATTTACAGTTTTATTTGTTTAGTTGTTGTACAATAATTATCATGATTTCATGAAAAAACAATAATTGATAGTAATAATTGAATATATAAAAACTTATATGACTACTTAATTAATAAATTATTATACTTATCCTTCAAATGATCTTATACAGGGGCAGACTGGGAATTGTGGGCTATTGCTCCTTTGCCACCCTGGCTAGTTTTCACTTGGTATTTTACAATTATTTGGAATACTACAAGACATTGATTGCATTAGATAACCTATGGAAAATTCGGAGAAAGGTATCTCATCTTTGCTATGTGTATACTTTATTTTAGAGTAATCGGGTAATATCCATCTATTACACACAATACAACGACCCACTAAATTTAAGTATACCCACAGTGTACGAGGTATATCTTGTCTCTTGAATGGTATATTAAAATTATCCATAAAATTGTACAATGACAAATTTGTTAGTGGTTGAACGGTAATTTTTGAATAATCTTCATTATTTTCTTTGTTCAACACATCCAAATAACGACGTATGTACGATTTTTTTTGGCATTTCGTTATGACCATTGGGTTATCTAATAAATTCCATCCAAGATTTTTTCCAAAAAAAAGATTTTGAGGAACATATACTAATGCATTGTGTTCTAGATTGAAGTATACTTTCTCAAGTTCTAGAAGACAGTGAGGTATATATGTCTGAAAAAAAAATCAATCATTTTCTAATTATTCATAGGATTAAAACAACTAGATATATAAATTCAACATTTTTTATAGTTATAACTTGCATGGAAATTGAAATATCATAAAAACACAAAGTACAAATACAGAATATATTTTTAAGTTTGTTTGATATTTCACAATTTACTCAAAAATTAAAGGTTACACACTAGATTTGTTTTGTTGACAAAAAATTTGATTTTTACGAGTTAGAAAAATAAAATAAAAATAAGAACCCGTAAATATTGTCATAGTTATTAAAATAATGTTATCATTAGTTGAGATAATAGAATAATGCAGTTAATTATTAAAAACTATTAAAAGATTTCTGGTATAAGTAATAAACATTTTTTTTTTTATCAAGTACTTACATAAAATATAAATACAATTTTTATAACTACCTAACTATTTAGATATTCACTTTTTCTTTACGTCATTTATTATATTAATTTTCAAATACATATTATAAATTCTAAGTTCTAAATTAATAATGAAGAATAATATATTTTAGGATTTTACCTAAAATCTCAAAATTAATATATTTTTTAAATAATCTTGTGATATATTTTCCAAAAAACTAGAATCAACTAGTATACTAAAGTAATAACGCTGATTGGATATGAAAGTAGATGGTACAATTTACATTAAAAATACAATACATTCAAAAGATAATGTAAAACAATATCATGACTATCCACAGCTAATCAATGTATTGGAGAAAGAAATCACAGAACAAAATCATGGTTTATAAAAGTACATTGTAAATAAGACAGTTAGTAGATATAAATTCACAATATTACCAGTTCATTATATCTTGCAGATAACGAATATAGATTTTTCAGGAACATAATTTCAAATGGCAATCTTTTGAGGCCAGTAGAATCTAAATTTAAGGATTTTAATGTATTGCAAATTGATGTCATTGATATCCAATTCCAGAAGGTATCTTGATTGGTAGGTAGTTTACTACCGCGTATGCTTAGCACTTCTATCGGTAAACGGCCAATTTCTACAGGAATCGTTGGTAAATCACAGTTTTCCAGCCGAAGTGAAGTCAAATGAGTCATGTTTAATATACGCTTATCAAAACTGTCAAGAGCTATACACTGGACAGCTGTTGGATCAAAACGATTAATAATGCGCTCCCGTAATTCATTGACCATGATTTTTCTCTCATCAGCCATAATTCGAATTATATCGTCCAAACAGTTGATGTCCAGTGATTCTATTAGCAATAGTTTATTGGGTTTTTTGAACTCCAATTCTAATTTACCATTGCCAATATTTGCGTGGTACACAAATCTCAGCATGGCTAAGTCGAAGTAGATTATACGTGGTTCCGTAAAACATAAATAGTGTTTGTTATTTATCGTTTGTGTCACCACTCGCGTTTTGAAAGCACGTGCGTTCGACTCCTTTAATTCTAAATTTTGGATTGTAACATATAAAACCGTATTATATTCAGACATTATTATTAAAATTGACGCGCACGTTCACGATTTATAAAATAACGAACAGTAAAACTGACTACTCACTGAGTACTGAGCATTATACGGTCGTCGTGGTTGGGTAATGGGTATTGTCGGTGACACGAATACTGGTGGCGGAGGCTGACCGCCGCGATCCAAACGGATCATTCATTTTTGTTGTTGCCGCCGCCGTTCCGGAACGCAACAATAGACTGAGAACCAGTGTCGGCCTGGCATAAAATGGGGGAATGACAAACTCCTGCAAATGTAGTGTAAACACTGTAAACTCCTACAAATTTAGTGTGATCTCCTACAAAATATCAATACCGCTCGTATCGCTGTAAAAAATATCAGTCTTGCAATATATTAACACATAAAATAAAAATTGTTTGAAAAAAATAATAAAAAATTCAATAAAACAATACTTAGTCATAATCATTAACGTATATTTGTATGGCATACTTTGGAGATAAACTCAAAACGTGATATTTCTCCTCGTATATATTTGTTTTTTTGATTAAGTATGAATTGATATTTAGAGATTGTTTTTGTCTGTCTGTGACTAACTTTACTGCACAAAACGGTGAAAAACGCAAAAGATTCACTAGACTAAACTCAAACAGTACACAGTTATACAAGTAGTACATATTAGTATGTTCTGATGGCAACCCATGCGTCCCATGCATCCCATGCGAGCCGCCATACGACCTCCCGGCCCGCCGCCTGATCCGCTACGTGTGTGACATATATTTACCCTTCATCACCTCACCACAGCCCTACTGGTCCACCACCGCTCGCGTATGTATGCGATGTACATTTACCCTCTCCCCGATCTATATATTTAACCACTACGTGTTTACATCTGATCAGTTATCAAGTTATCATTATCATATTATTGTATACATTAATAGCTATAGTTACAACAACAAATTAATATATACCTATTATTGAATAACATACAACGATATCAGAATCTTCCCACGAAATACTATCATACCTATTAGTGAATAACACGCATTAATAACCAATATATATATATATACTAAAAAATACCCTAATCGCTTACAAACAATAATAATTAAGTAAATACCTATTATTGAATATCATACAATGATATCAGAATCTTCCCACGAAATACTATCATACCTTTAAAAAATCCTAAAACATAATTGAACGGACAATGATATAGAATCAGTCTGTTCTAGACATCTATAATTGTACGCATACGTTGTTCGCTACGTGTTTTCGAAGTCTCCAAGCAATTATTTTACCGTTTACAATAAATTGTCTACTATTTTACAATTATCACTACATGTTTTTCTGTGTTTATTTTTTTTAACATATTATATTTGTTATCAATTTATTCCTTAAACTATATCATTATGTTTAAATGCAATGAATGTTCATCAGTCTTCACCGTGAAACGAAATTTGACCGTTCACCAGAAGAGGCACGCGGGTATATGTTTTAAGTGTTCTATATGCATCAAGACATTCTATAACAAGTCACATCGTAATAGACATGAGAAAAATGTTCATGGTGAGTTTACTTATTTTATTCAATATTAATTTATATCTTATATAATAATATTTATTTTTCATAAGGTATTGTTAACGTTACGGTTAATCGTCAGCCCGCTCAACCGATTGATAGACCGAGCGTTATACAGTATGCACCACCTGCAGTCAATACACCTCAGGGGAGTATTCAGATTGCACCTCAAATTTTTGTCCCCGATACACCTCCCAGTTGTTCGAGTACATCAACTGACATATCTCTATCCGATGATGATATTTGTATGACAGCTATGGACGAATATGAAGTTAATACAGGTTAGTCTATTTTAAAAATTCGTATAAATCGCATGTTTAATTTATTTAAAAAATTTTTATAAATCATAAGTTTAATTTTAAACTTATCAAGTGGTCTGTGAAGCGATCAATGGTATAATAGTTGGAGTATTCCGGCATTGTATCGATCATTTCACTCGTCGCATTCTATAGGGTAATAGTTGGAGTATTCCGGCATTGCACTGGCTGTCAGATCGTTTGATAGGTTTATTTTTTTAAATTATTTTTTTTCAACACGATTTTATACGATATTTCTTTTAATATATATATATAATATACATATATCATAGGTATAATAATATAGGGAAATTAGTTTTTCATTAGATTTATTTATAAGGATTTATTTATATTTAAGATTCTTATACAACTACGAACGTTAACGGTAAACGTGTATCCACCGCCAACACCACGTCAGCTGCTAAGGCAAAGAAGGCACGCATGAGCTTAGTACAATCCAACGAATTCGTTGAGATTTCATCGTCCGCCAACCGTAAAATCGTTTGGTACTACGCGAAAAATATAAATAATATAACGATTTATTCTGAGTTTTTCCGCTCACTCAAGTCTGAGCTTAAAAATTTGATTAAAGTCAGCGTACAAAAACATGCTATTAAATTCAATCTAAAACGAGAGGCAACTTACAGCAGACCAAATATATTAAATTCATCGGAAAATAGAGCGTTTAAAACAATAGCAGTGGAAATATTTATAGACAGCAATATTTCAGAAATTATAGAAAAGGCGATTGTTAAGTTGTTGGATGAACAAGAGACATATAAATCGCGTGGAAGTGGGTTCACATTAGATTCTATAGACGGGTTATTGGTAACCATATATAGATATACTCCGATGGGTGGATCATCATACATAGCGTTACCAGCGTATATAGATAGAAAACGGGGTACAATTAACCCTCAAAACAATGAACAACAATGTTTTAAGTGGGTGATACTAGCGAGGCATGTGACAGGGCAGGCCGTATGTCGAGTTGGAGAAAATTATACTAAACATGAAGCTAAATACAATTTTAGTAATATCACGTTCCCGACCCCTATATCTGATATTGTAAAATTTGAAAAAAATAACGTCAACGTATCCGTAAATGTTTATGGGTTGGATAAAAAATTTCAGCCACTACGCAAATGTATGACGTATGAAGTGTACCCGCTACGTATTGTTGACGATGAGAAGGCTGACCACTTCGATCTACTATTGGTGACGGATGAAGAAAACTCTCATTATGTGTATATATCGAATTTTTTCCGACTCATTCGCGCGCAGAAAACTAGACATACAGGGAGAGTTGTGTTCTGTAAGAGATGTTTCACGTCATTCGATAGTCAAAGTTTGAAATTCAAGTTGGGTGGACAGGCGGGACTGCAACAGCATAAGCTGATTTGTGGTGTACAAAAGCCTATATTACCTTTGATGCCGAAAGAGGGTGAGTGTCTATAGTTTGAAGCATGGAGAAACACTCAGAGACATCCCATAGTAATATATGCAGATTTCGAGACTATACTGATGAAGACTGACGAAGCGAAGGGGAAAAACACAGAGATAATACATAGACATGAAGCGATGAGTTATGGGCTCATGGTGAAAGCGAGCAATAACGTACCGGTAGAGCTATTAGCGAAACATAACATATCAACAGAACCAATATTATACCGAGGAAGTGAGAGTCGACAGGATGTGGCGAGACATTTTGTTAAAACAGTATCTGAAATAGCATTAAACATAGAAAAATTATTGAAGACGAATATTTCGATAAACATGACTATGAGTGACGTTCAGACTCACGAAGCAGCTACACAGTGCAACCTCTGTCGAATCAAGTTCACATCACCCACAGAAATACAGCATCGTAAGACAGCCGACCATTGCCATCTCTCAGGAAAATATCGTCAAGCTATATGTAACACATGTAATCAAAAACTTCAAACACCAATTTTTGTACCGTGCTACTTCCACAACTTATCGAACTACGACGCGCACCTGATAGTCAAAGAACTTGGTCATGACATCCAAGCCATTAGAGTAATACCGAACAGTGAGGAAAAATAAATATCATTCTCTAAATACGTGTCAAATAAATTTTCAATCCGCTTCATAGACACTTTTCGGTTTATGGCATCAGGACTGTCAACTCTAGCCAAAAATCTTGTGACACCGGGTCTAGAGAACTTCAGAGAGACCGCTAAAGTTTTCGATGAAGTCGATATGTCACTCGTGACTCGGAAGGGGGTTTACCCGTACGAGTACACGGATGGATGGAAGCGGTTAGATGAAGTAAGACTACCTAGGAAGAAAGAATTTTATAGCACGTTAAATGAGTCGGGAATAAAGGAAGAGGAATATGATCACGCGAAGGAGGTCTGGGACCACTTCGGTTGTAAGACTTTGGGCGAGTACAGTGATTTGTATTTGAAAATCGACGTTTTGTTGTTGGCAGACGTCTTTGAGAATTTTCGCGATGTCTGTATGAAAACGTATAACCTTGATGCCGCTTACTACTTTACCGCACCTGGGCTGAGCTTTGACGCAATGATGAAATTTACAGGTCAAAAGTTGCAGCTGTTGACTGATTATGACATGTTATTGATGTTTGAGGATGATTAGTATATCAAAATTATTTTTAAAATATATATAATATATATATAATAATCTTATATATATATTTTTATAGGTATTCGTGGTGGATTGGTACAGGCAAGCATGAGGTACGCGAAGGCGAATAATATAAAGACCCCAGACTATGACAAGACTAAGGATAAATCTTGGTTAATATATCAAGACTGTAATTATATTTATATTTTTTATTTTATTTTATTTTCAATCCTAAACTTTAAACTTTATAGGTAATAATCTCTATGGTTGGGCTATGAGTCAGTACATGCCATACGGTAACTTCAACTGGGTTGAATCCAACCTGAACGGACTGAGCGAGATGTCAGCAACGTCAGATAAAGGACGAGTATACGAAGTCGATATCTCATACCCACAACACTTACACGATCATCATAACGATCTACCTTTCCTACTACAAAACGGTATACCACCAGGTTCGAAGGTAAAAAAATTGATGGCAACGTTTCAACAGAAGAGGAATTATATTATTCATTATAGGAACCTGCAGCAGGCAATTGAAAATGGGTTGATAGTTGATAAAGTAAATATTTTTATTTTAAAAGCTTTTATTCATATTTATATAAATAAGTATTTTTTTTTTTTTAGGTACATAGAGTTTTAGAGTTCAGTCAGTCTGCATGGTTAGCAGATTACATTAACTTAAACCAGTGGTTCCCAACTCAACAATAGGCACGGACCACTTTTATAAATTTTTCACCGTCACGGACCACTTCCTGATTTCAACCCTCCCCCCCTCTTTATATTACTTATTTTTTTTATAGTTTTATATATAGTTTATAATTTCTAGGTACAAAATAAAATCAGAAATACAGTTTATGTCGTGGAAAAATATTTTAACTTATTTATTTAAAAATTTAATTTAATAAAAAAAGCTGATACAAATTTAAATTTTACATTTTTTTTTATTTATTCAATGAGAAAAAAATATAACAAATGTATATTATTGAGTATTAATGTGACTTATTAGGGCGCGCTTCTTTTACCAGTTGTGAAATTCTTGGAACGATGCTGTTGCTTAGTGCCAGTCGCATATCATCACTTGAATTCAGACGATTTCGTTGTTTATTTTTTATAGATAATAGTGAAGAAAATCCTTGCTCACATAAATATGTAGTTGAAAAAACTATGAGGAAACGTAATGCTGTTTGCCGAATGTTTGGATATCCCATGGCCTTTTTACACCAAAACTCTTCTAAGTTTGTACTATATTCAAACGAACTCTTCAAGTTGCTGTCGTTCTGAAGATCTATTAATTCATCTTGCATTTCTTCTTGAACATTGTTGACTTCGACAGTGAAAGGATTACGAATTAACTTCTTAACAACATCAGTGTCTACTACACCATATTCTGGAAAGTATCTATCTGGTAAATTCCTCTTTAAGGACTCTTAAGTGTTCTAATACATTATTCTGAATATCTTCTGTAAAACATTTGTAGTGTTCGTCATCAATAAGAACTCGCAGTGTAGGAAATACAGAATAATTTTTCATCTGAGTTTTGTCAATCCAAAGATTTATCTTGCAGACAAAAGCGCGAACTTTATCTTCAAATACGAAAATATTTGCGGAACCTTCAAGTTTAACATTACCATAACCTTGCAGTTGCAAATTTAGGTGATTTAAGTGGCCAAATATATCCGCAAGATATGCAATTTGCATTTCAATTTTTGGCTCTCAAAGTTGCTCATGTAAATAGTTCATACCTTTATCGATTAAAAAAACCTTCAACTCCTCTCGAAGCTCAAATAAACGTGCCAACATATTTCCTTTTGAAAGCCATCTTGTTTCAGTATGAAATAGTAATGTTTCATACTCAGCGTCCATATTTGCACATAATTTTTGAAAAACACGTGTATTGAGTGCACTATTTTTAACAGCATTCACTAACTGTATGGATATTTTCATCGCAAAAGCTAGATCTTTTGGTAATGTTTTGGACGCCAACGCTTGACGATGTATAATACAATGCGTAGTTAATGTGGTTGGATTTTTTTGTTTTACCAATGTAGCTAAACCTGAACGTGATCCGAGCATAGCAGGAGCGCCATCGGTACAAAATCCAGCAAGATTTTCCCACATTAGTTTATGTTTTTCAAAATAATCAAGGATTATTTTCATAACGTCAACCCCTCTTGACGTAGTTTCTAATACTTGTGATAGTAATAATTCTTCTTTTATTGTATTATCTGCACTTAAAAATCGAACAAAGATTAGCAATTGACAACATTGTGCTACATCCGTACTTTCGTCACACTGAAGAGCAAACCAGGGAGATTTTTTTATGAGGCATATAAGCTGTTCTTCAATGTCTTGTGACATATTTCCTTTTCGCGATTTTACAGTGTTATTTGATAAAGGAATGTTTTGTATTTTTTTTGCTGCTTCCTTACCTAAAATCTCTTCTGTGGCTTTCAACAAACACGGTTTGATCAAAGTTTCACCAATAGTATGAGGTTTTTTAGATTTTGCAATTAATAGGGAGATCTCATATGAGGTATGAAGCACTTTTTCAGAGGTTTCAAATCTCGTACCACTTGTCCCAAGTTTCATTTTCTTAAAGTTTTCCTTCTTACCTTCAAAGAATTCTCGAGAACGATCACTAAAATTTGGGTGGACTGTCTTCAAATGTCGTTCTAATTTTGCAGGTTTTAGTGCATCATTACTGAGAACTGTTGTACAAATCACGCACTGTGGTCTTACTTCCTTATTCACTGTAATATCGGTGAAACCAAATTTAATGTATTCATCATTGTATTTTCTTTCAAATTAATGAACAACGCAGTATTTGGTATGTCACTTTATTTACTTAATTTTACTATTTTACTATCAGTTTTTTTTTTTCTAGGGAAGACTATGCAATCGAAAAGGAAAGAAATGAAGATGGAGTTAGTGTCGTGTGAGAGACGATTACAAAGACTTATTAATAAAACGACATTTAAGCATACGACTAGGTATAGTGAAAACCTGAACGCGGTCGCACTGGAAAACAAAATAATAAAATTTGATAAACCTATCTATATTGGTAAATAGACTTTTTAATTTTTATAATATACATTATTAATACATTTATTATATATAAGATTTGCTGTACTTGACATCTCCAAGACGATGATGTACGATTATCATTATAATGTTATGAAAAAACATTATACTGATAATATCAAGCTTATGTATACTGACACAGGTAAATATATTTAAACTATCCTCATGCATCTACATAATATAATAATTTAATATCAATATTACAGATTCATTGATATACCTTATTAAAACCGATGATTTTTATAAAGACTTACTTGACAACTCCAACTTGATGGATAGACTGGATACGGCGGACTTACCTCCTATCCACCCGTGCTACACTACAGCTAGGAAAAAGGTGCCAGGCTTTTTCTCAGACGAGGTAAAAGGACATACGATGACCGAGTTTTGCGCACTACATGCAAAATCATACGCGTACAACATAAATGCAGGAGAAGAGGATGCGGTGAGAGATAAGGACGATAAGGATAAAGTTGGTGGAGAAAATATCAAGGCTAAGGGGGTAAGACAGCATGTGGTTAAAAACCATATGACGTTGGAGGAACATAGAAGGTGTTTGTTTGATGAAGGTAGAGTGGAGGCATATAAAGATAATATATCAATCAGATCGTTCAAACACCAGCTCATGACAATAAAAACAAAAAGTTAACATACAACAATTATGACGACAAGCGAGTGGTATTGATTGATAAAATACATACCTTAGCTCATGGACATTACAGTATAGAGTAAGTTATTAAAACTATATACTTTTCAAATTATTTTACCTTTTAATTTTTATAGGGAAGACGAACCTGGAGAAGCTGAGGAGTAGTCAGAACTTGATTTTGAGGTAGATGGTGAAGGACGTAGATGGTTAGATTTTGAAAAAAGTTTTATGAGAGAGCTTCTTCAGTACAGTACTAAATAATCCTACCACTGTTTTTAAAAATATTATATATATATTCAATTTGTAAATAACACTGTATATATTACTATAATAATTTATATTTACGTTGTATTATATGAATGTAAGCATGTAATTGATAAATTATTAAGATTGATTAATGCAAAAGCCATATAGTTACCTATATATATACATTTATATTTATTTATTGTACACTTTTTTTTCCTATATAAATGTTTCAGATAGGAATCATTGTATTTAATTAAAATATAAATAAAAAAGCAATGTTAACGTATAATATTATTATGTTTATTAAATATAATATATACAATCTCTTTTTTTTTTTTTTACGAATTATTTATATACCATTTTCTTATAGCAAATACTTTATAGAATGTACATTGTTTTGGATTAAATTCCATATGAAAAATACAACAAGGTAGAGTTTCATCGTTACAAATTTGATCCAATCGAGGGTAGCCCAAGTCTTCGATGTTAATGAGTGCAATGTGTGGAATATAGTTCATAAGAAGTTGTTTTTTCTGCTCACCCTTCACGTAAATGCACTCGAATTTCAACGAATTCAATATCCTCCCGAGTTCCTCGTACTCGACATCGCCATATTCCAGAGATAGTTGATGATAATTATGCTCCAACCACTTGTTAGTTTTTCAACTCTTGTTGTCCTGCATAGTTTTTGAATTTTTAAAAATCCAATGTTGAGTTGCCCATGTTTCTGTGTCGATTATAGACATTTCTTTAATAAAATATTTATTTTTTACTCCAAGAACGCATTGAATGTCTATGATGGCCGAACACATTATGACTTGTCTTTATAATGAGATTCAATAGTACTTATTATGTCAGGTAATATTTTTCTCAATTCAATACACATATAGTTTATCAAAACTCCAATACTTTTCACTTGCTCTGCAACTTCTATAGACGATAGTTGTATCGTTTTTATTTGTTCTTCCTGCACATGAATGGATTTATAATTTTCTTCAAGTAAATGCTCGATTTGATCAAATTTATGTGTATATGTTTTGAAAGACTGCTCGATATTTGTTACAATGTTTTTAGTATCACTCGATTGAGAACTACCAAACACGTTCATAGCTAAAGTACGACTGACACTATTTCTTAACATCACATGCATTTATCCAACTATTATGTGTATTATCAAATCCTATCCACTTGACATATATTTGTTTTCCCTTCCTACGTATAATTTTTTCGATTAAATATTCGTTTGGGAAATTGGTCTTGTATATTTCTTCAGAGTAAAAACATCCGGATATAGGTTTACCCATATAATCTTGTAATTGATAAGTAACGGGTAATGTATTATTTATTTTGATAACTTTGAATATTTCCGTAGACCAGTTTGGTAGATAACCTTTTGTAAACACGCCTTTTTGTGTACTGATACGAACGTTATCGCCGACTTTGAATTTAATTTTTACATTATTAATTTTACACTGTTTTATTACCAATGATGCGGGGTCGGAATCTGCCTGTACTGGTGTCATTCCTATAGTCCTATGTCGTGAATTATTGTATTCGTCAAGCAACTTTGGTAAAATTGAAACCCATTCGTGTGAACCACGTGCAGTGAACTCTCTATACATTTTTTGTTTCAGAGTACGGTTGAATCTTTCTACTATACTCGCTTTTAGAATACTGAAAGTTGAATATTTGTGTATGTTATACTTGGTCATTAAAGCGTCAAAAGTAGTGTTATAAAATTCTTTTCCGTTATCGAGTTGTAAAAGTTTTGGTGAACGAACAAGTAATATTGTAGCCATCGCACTAGTAACTTCTTTACCCGATTTTGTCTTTAATGGTATTGCCCAAGAAAGTTTTGTAAAACAGTCAATAACACATAAAATGTACTTAAATCCACCATTTTTTTTTGAATATGGTATCATTTCAACCAAGTCAGCTTGCCATAAATCATTTTTTCCATAAACGATAACTCTACGCCTAGTGAAATTTTTCCTTGCTGGCTTGTGAAGTTCGTTGGCGATTTCCTGTTTAGACATTTGGAATTCGTTTTATTAATCCAGCCTCACGTAATTCTTCGAAAATCGAAATTATTTCGTTAGAGACACCTGTATTACCGGCTGATGTTGACGCAAGAAGTAAACGTAATCGATCGACCAACTCGTTTGGATTATCCCAATATACTAGGTTATTTTTCTGTAATTTCATGGACAGCCCGCCACCCGAGGGAAATAATTTCCTGATAACTGTAGAATATTTAGAGCTACCCTTTTTTATTTTTTTTCCGTTTGTAGTTAAATGTACCGATGTTTGAATTAATATAGATTTATATATAGTTAAATCGTTGTCAGTATAAACAAGTGGATTTTTCAAAAATAATAACTGTGTAAGACCTGATGTTGATGGGTAAACAGTACCATCAATAAGTATAGTGTTTTCAATGAATTTTACTTCTTTATCACCCAAGATAATATAGCCGTTTGGAAGTTTTTTCGGACCATAGATTTTATCCAAGTCTGTAGACTGAAGCCAATTTTCAATTTCTTGTTGATAGTCGTTAGCAAATGAGTTTTTCGATTTATCGTTATTATTTTCTTTGATCAACGATAATCCGGGTTTATTTGATATTTTAGTTAAAGGATCGATAATTGGTTTTAATGTCTGTGTCATTAATTGTTGAACATTATCTGACCCGGTTTTTAATGCAATATATTTACGTTTGATACTTTCCTTAGCTTTAACTAGCTCATCTAAAACAGTAGTTGATTCTGTCATGACTACGTTTTGAATGACACATTTTTATTATTTGTAACGTGTTATATAACTACATAAGTATCAAACCTAAAACAATAACGTCCGTTATCACGATCGCTATCTTTACAAATAACGACAAATGTAAACCTATCGCGGTTCCAACATGTTACACAAAACTGTTTAAATTGCATATATGACATATCCCCAGAACAGTGCTCGTTGTACACGTGTCTTAAATTGGTTTCATCTTGTTTGAACAATACTATTAAATTTGCATTATCACGTATCAACTGTTTAGGTACTTTAGAATAACTCTGAGCCAGATAAAATATATCTATTTTATTATGACGACCTCGAGAGAAATATTCTCTTATTACTTGTTGCTGTTCCCCGATAACATCATCCAAGATAAAAATTGAATTTGATAAGACTTTTTCAGGTGGAATTACTTTATCATTCTCGAAAAAAGTAAAAATATTGATACCGTCAATACTATCAATAATACGTTTTAATAGTTTATATTTTGGTTGTTCAAGCGTTTTAGAGTATATATAAACGTTTTCAAATCGTAAACCGTTTTCATCGACTAGTAGAAAATATATAAGATTGGTTTTACCACATCCCGAGCTCCCGAGTACTAACGACCTTATCGTATTTGGGAAAAGCTCGCCGTGTCTCAACTGTATAGTATCAGGGGTATCAATGTTATAAATTCGAAGTTTTTTCTCTTGCTCGATAAAGCGCATTTTTAAAAAGAAAAAATTTTCACTATAAATACAGATACTATGTTAGTGAGAGCGTCACACGATGTCTCACGTTCGTAAGCGGAACAACAATAAGGGGTCCGGTCTTATTAACTCTGTTATAAATCATTTACCCGTGGAATTACATTTACCAGGCTACAGGTAAGTCATTGTAATATATTATTAAAATCTCAACTAAATTATATATTTATGTTATAGATTTGCTGGTCCTGGAACCAAATTAAAAGAAAGATTAGCACGTGGAGAACGTGGAATAAACCGTCTTGACGAGTTGGCCAGAGCTCACGATATCGCATACGAAGAAAGTAATTCGCTAACTGATAGGCATAGAGCAGACGAAATATTGGAAAATCAAGCGTGGGAGGTGTTTAAATCTAAAAACACTGGTATCAAGGAAAAAGCTGCGTCTTGGCTAGTTACTACAGCCATGAAGGTCAAACGCGCTGGATGCGGATTTAAACAAATTGTTTCAGCTGCTAAAAATTCAATCAAAAATAAAATGAATGAAAATAATATAACTAAATTAGTAAAAACATGTCTGTCAGCTGCGAAAAAATCTAAAAAATCTAAAAATAATAAGACTAAAACTCCAAGAATTATACCAATACCAAAAAAGGGTGGTGTTTTACCGTTAATACCTATTTTTGCTGGTTTATCTGCATTAGGCGCACTTACCGGTGGTGTTGGTAATATAGTAAAAGTCGTGAATGAATTAAATTCTGGTAAAAACACTCCTATTCATTTAGGTAAAGGTCTATATCTAGCACCTCATAAAGGTAGTTCTTATAAAATCGTAAAAGGTGAAGGTTTATACCTAGCACCATACAAGGGCGGATCAGTCAAGAAATCAAGAAAATCTTCAAAAAACTAATTGTCACGTTACCCGATAGAGCGTTGTACGATTATGAGATTATAAAATACGCTGTTTTGTTGAAAATACCTCATTTCATCGGTGTATTTTCTAGAGACAAGTTGCCACAACGTATCAAAAATCAAGAGTCAGCTGTAGTTAATTTAGACAGTGAAATCGGTACAGGTACTCATTGGGTAGCGTATAAGAAAATCGGAAAACAAGTTAAATATTTTGACAGCTACGGAAACATACCCCCTCCGTTAGAATTACAGAAATATTTTAACGGATACAATATTGAATATAATTACGAACGAAAAATATAATACAATAAACTGTGGGCACTTGTGTTTAAAATTTTTATCATGTATACTATAACTTTAACCGGCAACTCAAGCGAATTATCATGCGACTTTTTCCCACCTATAGAAGTAAGTAAAAATGCAAAAATCGGACTGTTAGGTTTTCAAACGAATAATTCTATACCTAATGTAAACGACAAGTGCAATAAACTAGGTTTCGTATATAATAATCTCGATTTACGTGTAAGCACTAGTTACACAATACCTACAGGCTCTTACGAGTTGAAAGAAATTGAGGCGGCAATAAAACGTGCACTACCCAAGTCGGATATTTTATTCGTATTGAGAGCAGATAATAATACATTAAAATGTTCAATGTTTTGCAGTGAAACTGTAGATTTTTCCATGTCTAATAGTATTGGGCAGTTGTTAGGGTTTAAAAATGGTAAATATGATGCTAATATCAATCACGAATCAGATACGTTGGTTAATATTACCAAAACAAACTGTATATATATCGATTCAAATCTGGTTATGGGTTCATTCGTCAACGGTAAGCAGTGTCATACAATACATGAGTTTTATCCGAATGTACCTCCAGGCTATAAAATAATAGAGGTTCCAACACATTTGGTGTTTTATTCTCTCAATGCTACATCTATAACGCATGCAAGTATAATTTAAAAAAATCAAGATAATGAGTTGATTGATCTACGAGGTGAACCAGTATCAATACGATTATTATTTCAAGACTCGTGATGGGCTTGCAATTTTATAATATAAATACGAATGCATATGTAAAACCTGTTAGTCGTGTATGAAACAATATCAAGGTAACAACTCCTAAGAAGAAATACTCTAAACGTAAACTAGTTGAACATAGTCTAACACCAGAAAATTTGGCTTTTCTACGCTCGCTAAACGCTATTTAATATGGATGATATGTATTTAGATGTCACGGCTGAATACACCGATGATTGTAAAATAACTCAAATTGAATATCATTCATTTTTACCTTATTCAACATCTGCCCTCTCCAATAACGATGAAGTACGTATTGCTTTACATAACACAGAGTCTTATACTTTACCATGTGAGAGTTATATTTACATCGAGGGTACAATAACCAAACCTACAGAAATAACTGAAGAAATTAGAGTTATAAACAATGGACTGTCATTTCTTTTCTCTGAAATGAAATATGAAATAAACGGTACTCAAATTCAAAAACTTGTTAACCCAGGTATTTCGACTACATTAAAAGGATATTGTTCGTATAATAAATCAAATATTATATCGCATCATAACGCTGCCTGGGATTGTGATATTAAAAATGCCAATAAAGATTTTATCGACAGCGGTAATTTTAACGGGTGTATTAATCTTAAAGATTTGTTTGGTTTTTGTGAAGATTATAAACGTATTTTAATAAACTGTAATCAACAACTTATATTAAATAGAGCATCGATCGATATGAATGCTGTTAAACAGTTTAAAAATAATGAAATAGTAGACGCTCCTAAACTAAAAGACGTTAAAATAAACATAACAAAAATATTGTGGAGAATGCCTATAGTGAAAGTGAGTGATAGAGAAAAAATACGACTGTTGAAAGTAATCAACAATCAGAAACCTCTAACATGTGCGTTTAGATCGTGGGAACTGTGTGAATATCCGTTTTTACCTCAAAACACTTCGCATTCGTGGAAAGTAATGACATCTAACAAATTAGAAAAACCTAGATATGTCATAATCGGTTTTCAAACCGATAGGAAAAATAGCTCGAGTAAAGCAATGTCATTTTTCGATCATTGTAAAATTAAAACGTAAAGGTCTATTTAAGCTCTGAAGTATTCCCATATGAAGATTTTCAAAGCGACTTTACTAAGAACAAGATGGCTACATTATATCACGCATATACCGAGTTCCAGAAATCATACTATGGTTATAACGATGTGACACCTCTATTGAACCGTTCGGATTTCAAAAATCTTTCTCCAATTATTGTTGTCGACATGATTCGGCAGAACGACAACGTGAAAATGTCAACCGTAGACCTCAGGATTGAACTTGAAGTTGATGAAGCGTTCTCATCTGCTACTTCAGCATATTGTTTAATATTACATGATCAAATTATAACTTATAATCCATTTAATGGAGAAGTAAGAACCTTGTAAATATTTATTGTAAACCTTAATATTAATAAATAAAAATACTTTTTTTATATATCATGCTTATTTTTATTCTACATATTATCTAAATTATTTAACTTTTATAAATATTATAATAATCTACGCTTTACGTTACGCAATGGTGCTGGGTGTTGAGCGTTCCGTTTTTTTGCGGACTTGTTAAAGAATGATGGTGAGGGTGGAGGTGAATGAACGAAAACAGTTGGACCATCGTTCTCGTCAACTGCAACACTCGTTGACAAAGGTTGTATATATCTAGGTGTAATAAACCACGGAGGGTACTGTCCACAGTTATCCGAATCGTACCCATCGGATGTTGATGGTAGACTGTTACTAAATCCATTGTTCTCTACGATAGGCTAAACAAAATAATAATTTATATAAATATATTATATGAGATGAAGGCGGCGTATTACGTATGTTAATAGATACAATATTGTTTTTATTTGAAGACAGATATTTTATAAATTACCTTAGCTAGAATAGATATATCATCATTTTTCTGTATACTTGATATTTCGTTGTCTGAAGAATAGTTTGGCGATATCGGTGAATACTTGTACTGTAAAAAGTTTGTGATCAAATATATATGATTGTTTATAATATTACATTTATGTATTACCTTAACTAAATTAATGTCATTCTCTAACGGATTGATTTCGTCGCATGCATTGATTTTTTCTTCTAATCTACTCATTTCATCATTTACTAGTGAATAGCTAGGTGACAAAGATGACAGGCGTCTGAAATTCTTATCATATAGCTAAAATAAAAAAATAAATGTTATTTTATATACGTATTAATATATTAATAAATTATTACTTTAGGGTTTTGTGCGTTCCATTGATCCATACAAAGTATAGCTAATTGTACAGTAGCAAACATTTTAATTTGACTTAAGCTCGGTGTAGCCATACTCTGTCTGATTTCTACGTTACGAATGAAATTTTCCATTTCTTCCAAATTTTTAGGTTGTAAATCCACTCGTAAGCACTTTTCAGTTATATATTTACAGTATTCGTCCATTTGTCTCATAATTTTTGGCTTTATGTTTAACTCTTTTTCATTAATATTCTCAGTAATACACCATTCTAATTCCTGAAGTCTTATTAAATCTTTACGATTTAGTAAGACTCTGCATCCGTCAATATCTTTAGATTCAATTACTAGGACGTTTGAACCACTATAAACCATAGTTTATATTTTATAAGAATCGGTATCCAGAAATATCATACGTTTATATGATTGTGGAATGTTCAGTATAAAAGATAAGATATTACCCATAAGCAAGAATATACGTCTTAAAAAATCTATACTAATTTTAACATAACGTGATGATGTTAATAAATGAACAACTGTTTGAAATTGTTCTGTTGGATCGATACCGATAAATATAAATTTTCGACCTGTAAAATCTAACGCGTAGGATGTAGACTCAATGAGTTCGGTCGGAGGTGATGGCGGCACATAAGTGAAGGCTCTCTTCTTCTCGTTGTATAAGATAGCATTATCTACGATTGAACCGGCCATATTATAATTTAATTTAAAACTTGTAAAAACACTGAACACTGAAAAATTATAGAAATAATAAACACTAGACAATATTATAAGACTTGGAAAACTATAAGCTCAGAACAATTTATAAGACTGTTCGAAACGTAGATGAGAATTACAAGTGTGTAAGACTAAGAACAGACTGAATGAATGTCGGCTCTTGCAGAGCCAAGTGCCTTTCGATGAGTTCATTATTGGGTAGGAGATATATTATTGTTGTTGATAAGTATAATATCTAAGAGTCTAACGTAGTACATTGTACCTATAGTTTAGATTGGATATTAATATGTTATTCACTAATAAGTAATTAAATTGTTGTTGTTGAGTATATGTTATTAACTAATAGGTATGATAGTATTTCGTGGGAAGGTACAAATATCTTTATGTATATCAGTAATTAATATGTTAATCTGCAATAATATTAATTTTATCTTCTTGTTATTAACTAATAGGTATGATAGTATTTCGTGGGAAGATTCTGATATCGTTGTATGTTATTCAATAATAGGTATTTACTTAATTATTATTGTTTGTAAGCGATTAGGGTATTTTTTAGTATATATATATATTGGTTATTAGACCAGTAGGGCTATGGTGAGGTGATGAAGGGTAAATATATGTCACACACGTAGCGGATCAGGCGGCGGGCTGGGAGGTCGTATGGGTCGCATGGGTCGTTGTTTTAACTAAATATGTAATTGATAACTCGTATCAGGTGATAGTAATAAAAAAATATAAGTACATAATTTATATTATGTTGATCACTTAACGGATAGGAAGTTGGTGGGGTAAATATACGTCACACACGTAGCGGATCAAGCGGCGGGCCGGGAGGTCGTATGGCTCGCATGGGATGCATGGGACGCATGGGTTGCCATCAGAACATACTAATATATACTACTTATACAGTTACGAGCGGACTACGTACCGTCAATAAACGCCAATTTGTTCGGAAATTTCCGATACAGACGAGATTATCTTTTTTTATCGTTACTCGACAATATTCGATTCCATATCGCTGATCTATTTAAAACATTTTGTACTGCAAATACCCATATAAACGTATAGTATAGTATATAATATGGATATAACCTAACCTTCGAGAATCATCATACAGCGTATGAATACGCTATATTCAAGCGTTTGTTTGTTAAATATACATATATTTATTATTTTCAAATTCTTTCCCACTTCATACAGACTTAGGACTGTCTCAAAAGAGGTGTAGTTAAAAATGAACACTAAGTAAATTATAAAAAAAATGTATTAAAATTATATAAAAGAGCATATTGTATTATTGTGTTATTGTGAATAAAATTAAGAATAAGTTAAACAACGTATGTAACGCACGTTAGTAAAACGTGAGTATAATTATATATAAATATTAAAAAAAAAATCAAAAATTTTAATTATTGGTAACATTTTTGGCACAATTTTTTTATAAACTCATTGTATGTTATTTTATTTAATGAAAACTCGTTGATTATTTGCGCAATGAACTCCTGTTTTTTTTTCATAAAATTCGATTACTTATACCAGAGACTTAGAAAAGCTCAAATTAGTATACTGGTATTACCGTTAGCAGTTTGAGAATTTTCCTGTTTATAAATTTATTTTCGATGGGAGCCGTTTAGGAATAAGCAAACAATGGACGGGAGCCGTTTGGGATGCGCCGATTTATCCGACTGGGTACTGAGTACGTAAAATAGACAATTTCAATATTTTTTTATCTGCAATTAGGTAGGTATGTCTCATTTTATGTAGGTAGGTAAAAAGATAGATTAGTGTACACTAGTGCGGCACCGTAGTTGACCGTCCACTGTCCAGTGTAAATTGACAATCATTGATTATTGCGTATTTGCGTCTGTATCTATATGTATTATGAGTATTATGACCGTACTCGTTTCTATATTAACCAAAGTGTTTATACACCGGTATTGAAAAAATAAAATGTAATACTTATCCAAACGTCAGTTTTTTACGAATATATTTTATTTATTTGCATATTATACAAACATATTATTATTTTGATATTTCAATTTTAAAGATAGGTACATCAAGTAAAGAGTAGAGTTTTAACATTTATAATTTTAACCTTAATAGTATTATGAACGGTAAGTAGACATTTAAAACGCTTGACGACTGAACATTGTTTTAACAAAAATAAATTTATGCACACTTTAGAAGTTGTTAAAAAAAGCGACGCAGAAGATTCATACAGACGTCGGTTGACCCGGCAAGTTTCTATGCACACTTTGAATGGCTTTAACGAACTCCGGCTGAACGTAAAACTCTGTGATGCGTCATTGATCCTCGATAGCGGTGACACATTTCCAATACATCGATCAGTATTGAGCGGTTCAAGCGATTATTTTAGGTCAGTAGGTACCTAACTAGTTGTATACCTACAACTCACGTCTCACTTGATTCATTACCTAGGTCCTACACTAAACCCTACTGCCCTAGTCCCGAATAATTGAAAAACAAGAACGTTCAAATAAAACATTGTATAGTCCATGTACTTAATGACACTTTAAAACTTTATTACCTATAATATTATAATACAGTCTATTACTTAAAACTATAGTTGTCAATATAGTAGTGTTAAATGTTTATGTTTCCAAAGTATTAAATATATATATTATATAATATATTTAATATATTGACATTAAAAACTTAAGTCTTATTAAATATATTTCATCTTTCAGTGTATAGTTATTTATAAATTAAACTTCAGATTTCATGGGTAGTATATACATATACTACTTATAATAACTAGGTTTAAAAAAAACAACAAATTAATTATACATCCACGAAAATAACGGCCATTAAAGATGCATTACAATAAACAGCGATAAGCTTAAAATTAAAATATTAGAGTACATTATTATTTAATATTTGTCAGTAGATACCTATTGGCCATTTTAAATAGTTTAATTTAAATTCGAAGCAACAGAATTTGGGCTAAAAGTTATTTAAAGATGAATATGTTTTATAATGTTTTTAATAAAAGCTAGAGCTTTGATATTCGTAGATACTATACCTATTATAATATTACATGTCAACCACATTATTTATTTAATTAAAGCTTTAAAGTATTTTTGTATAGAAATACATAATTCAGTTATTATAAAAATAATATAATACACAATTATTATAATAATTCAATATTACTAATATTAATTTGAAAAATTATAATTTTTTTTAGTCTTCGCGTAGGTATTTAATATTCCTATCATTATAATTTTATTTATTTTTAACTTATTTATAAAACATAATTAGTAATTAAGAAATACTATAAGTATGTAGGTATGCTATACTATGTTTATCATATACATTTTGTATTAAGATTAAGATTTGACTAGAATTGATTATGTATAATGTGTGATAGGTAATTTAAATTTAAGAGAGATTTAATTCTCTTTATATATATTAAGACTACTATATTAATGCCTGCATTGATTATTAATAGGTAAATGTTTTATACTATGGTACTAAGCAATGATACAAAATGCAAATCACTATAATTAGCAACCAGGTAGTATACCTATAGTATGTAATAATGTGAATAATTATTTATTAAGTTTATTTTAAAATAATTTTAGTTCTATTGAAATAATTCATTTTTTTATGAATGGCAACATTTATTCCAATCATGGCTTTCGCTTTCCATTACCAGGCCTCTTGTAGTGTATATAATTTTTGTATCACCTTTTATAAACGTGATTGAGGAATACCTTTAGATATAAGTAGTAGGTACAATAGGTACATACTACTACTATTATTATTTTTAGATAATTTTAAATTGTTTCTTCTAGCATGGTATTTTTATTTTTATCGTAGAACACTATAATGAATACAATAATATAAGGAATAGGTATTATTACTTTGCGGTTGCTTATTCTAAGGCAATCATTTTTAAAAGGTGTATTGTACATGCCATGTTTTTAGAATACTTTTCACTACTACGTTGCATGAAGGAGAATACACGAAAATAAATCTAAAATCGATTGAAAGTACAACAATGGAATTTATTTTGCAGTATATTTACATGAGACAAATTGACATAAACTATGAGAACGTAATGGATATCATGCGGACTGCTGATTATTTATGCATAGACGGCTTGGTACAACTCTGTCACGAATTTGTCGTTGAATGCCTGGGACCTGACAATTGTGTTTCTGTATTACAATTTGCCGAGTATGTGTGCTTAGTATCTTCTAAAAAATAAAATTAAAAAACATCACTAGATACCCACGGAAATAATATTACTATTTAGGTTAATAGGTAAAAATAATATGCTGTATAATAATAATATGTCATCCGACAGTTACTATTACTTTGGATCATTGACGAATGCCGCATACAAATACATCATCAAAGAATTTATGACCATTGCAGAACAAAGTGACGAGCTGATGAAACTTCGTCAAGAAGAATTAAAACAAATAATCGAAGACAACCAACTGAACGTAAAACAGGAAGAATGTGTTTGGGACATTCTGTTGAAATGGGTGGACAAGGATCCCAAAAATCGGAAAAACGATTTGTTGTTTCTGCTGCCCAAAGTTCGTTTCGGTCTCATGGACTCCAAATATTTCATCGATAACGTAATGATTATAATAAACCTTACTTGTTTATAAAGTTTTAGTTCTGTTTATGTCTGGTTTTGCTAAATTAATATTAACTGATTCTACCAGAAAAAAATTGATAGCCAAAGATTTCCATTTTTAGTTTAAATGTTGTTTTATGTATTATGCGTCAATTAATACAACATGTAATATAACTTCGAATTTTTCAACATCCAATAAGAGCTAATAATTTAACAAAAACACAAGCACAGTTTTTTTTATAGACATTTTAAGTTTAAATTTAGACGAAAATAAATGTTTAAACAAAGAGTAACAATTTTAGTTTTTTATTTTAATTAAAGAATATTATTAACAGGTACTTGACATTTTTGAAATTTGTTGTTATATTTAATAATATCTCTAAGATATTTTCAAATGCATTGCTTTCGATAAAAATGAATCTAACTTAGCATATTTTTAATAGTAAAATAAATTACTTAAATATCATTCAATAAATTTAGTTATGTAGTCAGATGACAGCATTTCGCTCAAAATCGTTTTCATATACAAGTATTTAATAAGTAAATTAAATTTTAACACATACATTACAATGATTTACTTTTCAATAATGAGGTAGGTACATTTGTAACCTAGGTACTGTAGAATAAAGCGGCTGTATCTATATTTTTTTTATCTAATTATTAATAATTGATAAAATAAATATCTATTATTTATGATCTACGATTGTAGGATGACAAAAATATGTTGTATAGTTCTGTAGACATACATATATATTATTAAATTGTTTGCACTATTAAATATAGTCCCTAAACAATATTTTGAGCAGAAACATCTTTTCAAAAAAAAAAAAAAAATTTCGGTGGAAATGGGAATGATTTCTTTTTCATATTGAGGAAACAATCTATATGTAAATTTTGTAACAGAATTTTTCGTGGGAAATAAGGGTAATTCCCGGCAGTATCTAATTATTATTTATTATTACGGTATATTAAATAACACATGACGAATTGTCTGTGATATTATTGCAGGTCAAGGACCACCATTACATAAAAAACCGGGACGATTGTAGACCTTACATTATTGAGACCCTGAAATTTATGTACGACCTTCAGCTGACGTCGAGCATAACCGATTCCATTGCGCCGACGCTCGCACGTCCCAGGTACCCATCCGAAGTATTGTTCGTCATTGGCGGATGGAGCGGTGGCAACCCGACAGCTATTATTGAAACATACGACACAAAATCTGACCGATGGACGAGAATATTCGAAGAGGACTCACACGGGCCTAGAGCGTACCATGGTACCGTCGTTAAGGACCAGTATATCTACATAATCGGAGGCTTCGATGGATTGGAGTATTTCAACTCTTGTAGAAAATTTAACACAGTTACGAAAACATGGGAGGAAGTAGCACCGATGAATTGTAAAAGGTAAGGCAACGTTATTATATTATGAGACAACCATTGTCAACCATTTATAATTTGTAACTTTCGTAGAACAGTACCTGCATTTAGACCACGCTATAATTTGGTTATAATAAAATATGTAGAGATAATATAGTAAAGTTCGTGTGTTTAACTTGGAAATATTATAATATTGTTATTACCTTATTACTTATTAGATATCTATATGATAAATTGTATTGATACCTATTGACACACGTCATACCTAAATCCTAATCGAGAGACAAGACTGCATAGTTTTAGGGGCCTACTTTTTACCAATTTTTTTTTTTTTTAATATAAACATTCAAAAAAACTTTTAAAAAATTAAATTAAAAATGATCATATCGTGACAAATAAAATTATGATACGATAAATTCATAAGCAAATTTGATAAAAATATGAGTAAAAGTTAAAAAGTAAATTAGTAAATAAGTAAAAATATGAATTTAAGGAAGTTTAATCTAGTACGTGGTAATAATATTGATGATTTATATTTTTTGTCTGTTAATGTGAAGTAAGAGTAACTATATTTTAAATGTACCTATAATGTTTAAAATATAAATTATTAGTTTTGTGGTATAGTGGCGGTTACCGCGACCAAGTGTTATACAGATGGAATAAAGTTCACAGTATTTTTTAAGTTTATTTTTTTATTGAATCACATTGATACGAGTATACTGAGAAAAATTGGATATTATGAATGTCTATAATTACTATAAATTGTTGATTATTATTAACTAACGCTGCAGATGTTATGTCAGTGTTGTGTTGTTAAACGGCATAATTTACGCAATGGGTGGATTCGACGGTCATAATCGGTTAGGTTCCGCGGAAAAATATAATTTCGAACGAAACCAATGGACGATGATAGCGCCGATGACTTCCCAGCGAAGTGATGCATGTGCAGCTGTACTGAATGGTAAGAAATATATCACAAAAATCTATCTGAATCAATAATTCTCAACTTGGGAGGCGTAATTTGTCATTATGAAGTAAAAGTTGTATTTATTTTATTATATATTATACATAATATTCAATATTTTCAATTTATAGAAAGGGGTGAAACTTTTTAAATAAAAGGGTTGGGAACCATTGATCTAAATCGTGCGTGATCGGTGGTCGTATATAATATGTTTTATAAATACACTAATATATAATCTTATATTTGAGAAGACATTGCTTGTAGTCGATAATCGAGAACAATTTAATTTTTAATCGGTGAAAAAAAAGTCAATAAATATTATAATCATTATAAGGGATATGAATTAATATATATGTTTATCTATTAAAAAACCCAAAATATAGTACATATTTAATTACATAGAAAGTAGAAAATATATTAAATAAAAAACTTAAAGAATAAAATAAAAGTTAGTTTTGTCATGTGATTAAGTCGAAATATCAACTGTTCACTTTTTGATTATCGACTCCAGTTCGCTTAGTGTTACAATCACAGTAAAACGTATATACAAAACGACCTTATTATATACTACAGCTTACCGCCATGTATAATAATAATAATAAAGACAATGTTTCGTCACAATTGTCACACAACCATGACATTATCGTGCAGGAAAAATTTATATTACCGGCGGGTTCAACGGACAAGAGTGTATGAATTCGGTCGAGACTTACAACTTGGACACCAACGAGTGGACACTAATACCAGCCATGCATACCAGACGAAGCGGCGTGTCTTGTATAGCCTACCACAGCTGTCTGTACGTGATAGGTGGTTTCAACGGGCTGGTGAGAATGAACAGCAGCGAGAAGTTCGACCCGACCACGAACCACTGGTCGCGGGTGGTGGACATGTACAATCCTCGGAGTAATTTCGCGGTCGAGGTACTTGACGACATGATATTCGTGGCCGGTGGTTTCAACGGGGTGACCACCATAGCGAATGTGGAGTGCTACAACGACAGCACGGACGAATGGTGAGAACAAGACGGATGACTGGACGTGATTTTATTTTGTCTAGAAATTAAAAATCGAATTCCATCGCCCTCTCACTAATTTTTATACTCCGACCTGCCAAATAAAAATGCGTGGAGTAGGTCGTGGACTCTTTACACGTCGCTAAACGTATATTCTTAGAGACCGATACCTATTATAATGCATTATTGGGTTACTAATTTATACTTACCTAATTAAACGTCATATAAAATTAATGTATAAGACAATTAAATGAAAAAAAATATATTATATTATAAGTACAGGTAATTTGGATTGTGTAAAAACATTTATTATTTTTTTTTATTATTATACAAAACAAACTTAACGATTAGTGTTGCCACTTAAATGTATTATCTGTGGGCTATCAATATTTGGTTTTTTAATTATGTTTTATTTTTTATTCAAATATATGAAGGTTTGAAGCGAAAAGCATGCAAGTGTACAGGTCAGCGCTGTCGGCGTGCGTCATGAAAAATTTACCTAACATTGAAGATTACATGCCTCTGGACCGAGATAGACTAGATGAAGGCCGGAAAAACATCGCGAGAAATTATCGGACGACTAATAACAATGAGACGGAATGGTTGGTTGAGAACGAATCCGTCAACACGGTCACCATTCAAGTGGACAACAATAATCGAAACATCGATAGCGACGACGACGACGATGTAATATTCGTTGATGTCATCAGAGCCGAGCCACTATGATTCGTAGCGTTATATAATATATATCATTATCATAGATAACTACCAGCTACAATGACTGCGTGACATTTAAATTTTTTCTAATATAGTCCTGCAAGTACTGAGAAATCAAATCTAAAGACATTAATATACATTATTTAAAGACCAACCATGTCATAGAAAATATGATGGTTTCCATGATAAATATTTATTAGATACATATTTTAGTCAATTATTGTTTCTGCACTGACAAATGATTTTTATGTATTTTATATTTTATATATTTTTTAAAAACGTAAAATGTAGTATTTAAATAAAAACTTCTATACTAAGTATACTACTGCAAAACTAAGTAGTATCTTCAATTTAAGTTTTGCGTTTCTTGATGCAAATCAGTCTTGTCTTATAAGGCTGTGAATTTAAAATGTTAAAAAAATACAATGTAAAATGCACTTAAAATACACTTAAAATGGTATTTAATTTTTGTATTGAGAGTATATTATATGCATAAAAATGTGTTTATTTAATAAAAAGTTGATTTAATTTGAATTTTGATTTTGAAATTTATTGATTCTTTAATAATGCTATTTGTCTGAAACATTTTTTAAGATTTTTTAAAAGGTTTTTAAATGGAATTTGATTAAAAATACCAAAATATGAACTAAAAAACGAAAATATGACATAAAAAGGCAAACAAATTATCTATAAAATTAATAACGTCAAAAAATGCAAAATAAAAGTTTCATAAATGGATTTGTTGTAACATAATTTAAATGAAATACTTACAAAGCTATGTTTCATAACTACCAAAACAAAAAAAATGTACTTTCCTACAAATTCACAGCCTTACTCATGAATAATGACTTATCCCTCGGTAAAAATAATCTAGGATATACCCTGGAGAATAATTTTACCGGTAGAAGGGTATTAATAACCTAGGCTGCTTTTACCGGCCCGGTAAAAGCAAACTAGGAAAACATTGCATTTGAAAATGTCATTTTGCGTTTTTTACTGTAAATTATAATACTGTAACTATAATACTTATATTAAAGTTTTAGTATTATAATTTACAGTAAATAACGCACAATGACATTTTCAAATGCAATGTTTCCGGCAAAAAATAATTCAACCAACCGTATTATTAGTAGTAAGTTATGAAGACTAATATTAGGTATAGTTAATGTTATTAATAATACAGTTGGTTGAATTATTTTTTGCCGAAAACATTGCATATGAAAATATCATTTTGCGTATAAAATATAATAATATACATGAAAGTTTCAATTTTAATATTTGTTAACATACAAAAAATAATCATGATCGTTATTAATCTTTTAAATATTTATATTAATTCCGTCCAAATAAAAAAATTTAAATGTCTATAAAAAAAAAAAACCTGCACCTATGTATTTTAAATTTTTAATGGTTATTGAAAAACATGCAAGTTACTAGAAGTCTCTAGCCCCATAGGCGTGCGCTGACCTGAATTTCGGGGGTGGGGGGCTACAATTTTTTCGGGCCCTTTTCTTAATTTGCAAGACCTTCTCTTAACAAGACATGTACATATTTTAATAAATTATTATGCACGAATAAACATTACGTACATTATATCACATATGAATCAGTCGTATACTAGTATTATTACTATTACTAGTACCAAGTAGTTATATAATATTTCATTAGATAGTTAGATCTAAAATCTATTTTCAAGATAATTGCAATTTATTTTTTTTATTATTTTTACTTTTGTAGTCAATAACATCTAGCTGTTATAATCATAATAAGTTTTATCGCGCAAATTTAAAATATTTCAAGTTGTGTTGTTTTTTTTATCCCAAAACATAATTTTTTACGCAGCATATTTTAGAAAAAATATCCTTTTTTTTTGTCTAGTAACATTAGTAAAAATACGGACCCATATATATGCTATAGGATTTAAATTTTAGGGCGGCTAGCCCTATTTATTATTAACACAGAAGACTACCTACTTTTAATATTTTTTATTCTTGTCCAGAAATAGGTTTTATAACAATGCGAGTGATATAATACAAATATATTTTATAATCCTAGGAAACTATTTTTAAATTTTACATAGTTTTGCATATAAATATGTTTGAGTAAATGTAATAATTATTAAGAACATATTTTATATAGATATACGAGTAGATTAATAAACCGAAGAATAAAATTAACTTTTTAAGTTATTATACAAACAATTTTTTTAATATGTATAGCAATTTTTTTTTAATCTCGTATTTCCCAATAATAGCTATATTATCATTTATTATATCACTTTAATATATTTGTATTTAACATTTTTATTAAACTTCTTAAGTTTTTATAGGATTTAAATATTTAATTAACTGATGTGAAGTAGTTTTTTTTTATTGAAAGGGCAACAATTTTATGAATTGGCACAGGGCTAGTAAATGACTAGCGCTGGCACTGGAAGTATCTAATTCACTACTAATGCCAAGTATTGAATTAAACTGTCAAGCTTTTTAACCCACAAGTGAAAAAATGTTTATCGAAATGTAAATACAAAGCTAATCAAATAGGTTTGGTAAACATTTCAACTATTTCAAGTAACTCATCTGGTTATTCGTTTTAGACTTTTTGAGTTAAACCGAAAAATCTAAATCAATCTTGTCAATAACAGGTTTTGCGTAAGGATTCCGTTTTTGTCTAAAATACAGGAGAAAACCGCACACTTATTATTTTGACCACAAAAAGGTCAATAGACAAATAGTTTTTTAAAATTCTATCATTTATTAATTATTATTTAAATAAAAAAAAAAAATAATAATAATGTAATAATAATATCCTATATAAAAAAAAAAAGGAAAGTGGATATCGCTCTGCTGTGTAAAAAATATGGAGTATATGTCATTATATGGTACAGTGATATTAGGTTTTCAACTCGGAAAAATTTCCACCTAGCTGAATTTTGGTTTACATCTTTATGACATCGTTGCAAACAACGTGTGAAAAGTCGCCATCTGTATCATGTACGCGTCAAAGGTCACGAAATTGGCTTTTTTGAATATTTCGTTTTTTATGAGTCGTACAATAAAAAGTTCTGGATGTAAATTGTAGAGAAGAAATTATCTATAAAAAGGTTATATGCCATTTTCACGTAAAAGTTATTGTTTTTGCGTTATAAGGCCATCAAAATGTACACTTTTAATGAAATATGAATTTTTTGCTAAAAACAAGTAGCCTTTGCGTTAATATCTTGCTTTATACTGGTTGTACTTGTACAAAAGAAATTTTCGTACAAAAATTGTAGAGGACAAAATTATCTACAAGATAGTTATAGAAATATGTCCAATCGCACTTGCTGTATACAAATTTTAACGCTTACCGTACAAAATTACGATAATATTCTATATATATATATATGTGTGTATATAATATAATAACGATAATAAGAATGCATTCGTTTCCGCACCGCCATTGAGGTAGAAACTAGAAACATGGCGCGTTTTTTTTCGTGATTCCCCCCCAGTAGGCCTAATCCATGTAGTCAACAATTATATTATCGTAGTAAAGTTATCTAATAGTCAAAACAAAGTAATTAATATTACATTTTAATCATTATTAATCATCAACTTCGCACTCGTCTTCTTGCATTTCTTCATTGATTTCATTAGGGATTACTCGATTACCATATCACTCCAGGTTCCACAGCTAAATTTATTACTGCGTCTAATTGTAAAAAATTTGTCGGTAAATTTTTTAAATGCCTGTTCGTCCATATTATTTTTTAATTTGTGCATATCCTGCACATATAAATGATCAGATTTTGCATCCAAAAAATATCCAGAAGCGTGGAAAAAATACAAATTCGAGGACCAACGGCAGTTTTTAATAAAGAATTTCAAACGAGCATGCTATTTGAAATTCTGTATAGTGGGAGTTTTTCATATAACTTTATTCAGATTATTATATGCCTTTGACAATTTATTATCCAGGAAACGTTAACTAATGTCGTTTTATTTCTATGAAGTGATCAATAATTTCTTTAAATATATTTGGACTATTAGAACATTTCAAAAACTTCCTCTAGTGCAGAATAAATGAAAACATATTTTTATTTGATTGTATTAATTTTTCTTTGTTCTAAAATTTGTCAATATTGCTTTTGTACTATAAGCTATGTAGTATGTAGTATGTAAATATGTAATGATTTTATATTAATAATTATGCCTATTAATTTTTACTTTTTTCATCGTTGATTAAATGATAAACAGACAATACAATTTGTTGGTTTTTAATTCGGCGACACAAGATTTTTATAAAATTACAATATGAATGATGAATGTATTTTAAAATTAATGATCATCGACCAAATTGTGTGTAACCCATGTAGAGGAGTGCGCGTTAATCGTTCGAAAAGGTAGCAACCACAGATATATAAAACAACATATTATGTGGTAGCAACCGACAACGCATTGTGTAATTGTAGTACATAATATATTATTAATTATTATATACGTATTAAATGTACTAATATATTTTATAAAATTTATCCAATTAATCGGATAGCGCCAATAGCAACTTAGATAGATCTGAAAATGTTCTTTTCTTTCGAAAAATTCGGTATCGGATATATAGTATATTATATCTATATAAATATGTCGAAAATTTATTTTATTATTTATGCGATTACAATAATATAAACTATATGCGTAACACACTTCATCCCGTTCTTCTATACACCATACGTGTTAGTATGTAGGTGATAATGTTACTGCAGCAATTGTTTTCGTTTTATACTCTTTTCGGTGAAATTATTGACTCCAATTGAATCTAAAAACACACAATATAGATATTTAACTTATGTTCACTATTTCATAGGCGTATCCAAAAAAAAAAAAATATTAATAATAATAATTTTATTCAAATTGTTCAGTATACATATAATGAATGCACAAAATACTTCTAAAAAGACAGTGTGTAAACAGAGTAGAGAATGAAATAATATATCAAAATTAAAGAAAGAAAAAAATAAAATTTGGTGTTACAGGGTGGATAGGAAAACATAGATCTAGTAGAAAATGTATTGATTTATAAGAAGCTAAAGTGATACAACATTTGATGTATATTTTAATTGGTTATTAGCTACAGACGAAATTTTTAAACATTTCTTTTTTATTATGTAAACCATTACAAAGAAATATTATTGATTTAATCGAAGTGGTAATTAATTTAGATAAATATTTAACTAAAAAGTAGGTATACCAATGAGATAAAATATTTCATTAAGTTTTAATCATCAAACAAAATATCATTATAATATTTCTAAAGACTAATGAAAAGTACTTTAGAATATAATATTTAAATCATTTGTAGATTATTTTATCAATAAAATTAATACTTGTTCGTATTATAAAGTACATAAATCAATCATAAATGGATCTAACGATTTGGAATGAAAACAGGATTAGAATTATTACATTTGTAAAAAAATCAGACGATTTTAAGTCCCTGATATAGTTTAATAGGGAGTTAAAATAATAAAGTATGGTAAAACACGTTCTAGAAAGAATGAAAAAAAAAAACAAGAATTTTTTTTTAAATTTTATAATTTTTTTGATGAAGATTGATTTCCACGCATATACAAGTTATAAGAAGCAATTTCGCGTGAGCAATAATAAACATCGTTTTTATCGTTCTTTAAGTAGGTATATGATTTTACGATTTATGGTTTTAATGTGAACCATATAAACTATGAATTATGAATTCAGGTATAAAAAGATAACCTATGTTGAATTGCCAAATCTTAAATAAAAATAAAATATGACTTTTTATCATCTACGTGAAACATGTATGTAAGATACATACTTTCCTATATACGTATCGTACCTTCCTATATTTTATAGAAGTAAAAAAAAACAAAACCATTTATTTAATTATAATTTTATTTTTTGAACGTGCATATTAATTTATAATAAATATTTTTTTAAAGATTAGTGCAAATAATTTATTATAATTTGATTTAAATAATATCTAATTATTTATCTATACACGCAGTAAATTAAATTTATATTCGCACTCAACGACAACGTGCAACGGTCCCCTGTACAACGCGGCTCACACTAAAATTAAATTGTACATTCTAAAACCCAAAATTCTATAAATTAATGAAATTTTTCCTACAATATCCTTTCCTAACAAAATATCCTGTCTCATTTTATTATTCTCCATTATATTAAGTAAACAGTTGTACATTTTTATACTTTTAATTATTATCAATTATCATTAAAATTGTATGCGGTAATTTAAAAAAATTACATTTGGCCCTTTCTAAAATCTTAGTGAGGGCCACTGCCCTACGAGATACTCAGATACGAATTTGTATATATTTGTAAGCGGTATTGTGTCATTTTTGTGCGCGACACGCCGACACCTATTATATGCATATAATATGAGTTTGGTGCGGTAATTTTTAGTATTGGGTATTCGGGCCATGCAGTTTATGTAGGTACAGTAATAAAAAGAGCTATATAACAACGTAGGTGCAACGTAGAAAAATAATCTGTAATTTATATTTTATTTAAAATAAGTATATATTATAATATACTCTGTAAAACAACTATGACTGTATCTTCGCTGCCCGTGTATATACGAGCGTATGTAATTTGCGCCAAAAACAACCTGAAGAAAAAAATATTTATGTAATTTGCGCCACATTTGACATTTGAAAATTTATTTGGTAATTTGCGCCACCTTTTAAAGTTGTAGTTAACGCCATATATAACTAAATATAAGCACATTGTATAATCAGCACCATTTTTACCTTCAAAAATTGTAATTTGCGCCACTTTTTTAAATAACTAAACAATTTTTTTTACAAAATAATATATTATTATATTTTTAATCATTGATCAATCAAATTAATTTTAATAGTTATACATTTCTTAAAAATTATTTTAAAAAAGTATCAAATATAAGTACCTACAATTCCTGTAATTAAAAAAACATAAAAATCAGTCATATTATAACTATAAATAAATGTTTATAATAATAAAATAACTAAAAAAAAATTATCTTTACAGATTAACATATTGTATTTTTAATTATTGATAAATCAAGTTCATTTTAATAGTGATACATTTCTAGAAAATTATTAAAAGTAATTTAAAAAAAGTATAATTCCAATGTATAAAATTCAGCCATATTATATTTTAATAGTTATAAATAAATGTATATAAGTAAACTAAAATTCCAACAAATGAAGTTAAAAGTGTGATTCACTGCAGATTACATATTCTATTTCGTTTTCTGTCGTGGCGCAAATTACTGAAATTAATTTTTAGATGTGACGCAAAATACATAATGTTATATTTTTATATTTTGGCGCAAATTCGGGGTACCTAATAAAATCGGCGCCAAATACCATCTCCCGTATATTTGTATCATGAGAATTGTCTCTAGCTGTGGCCTGTCAGGGAAAACCAATTGTAGGCTTATTTCCATGACATCCGCAATGAATAAAATTATCTATGATTACATTTCAATTTCCCTGTATGAATTTATATTATTATCTTATATTAGTTGTTACTTTGATCAGTTGATTGGATTTTTTCAGAGATGCTAATTCTTCGGCTTGGCGTTTGATCGCGGCGTCGCGTTGTTCGGCCGCGTCTTGTTCAAGCTTCACTGTATTAACATTAATTTCGGCCAGCTCAATTTCCAAATTTTTGTTTTCATAAATCAGCTGGTTAACTTTTGTTGATAAATCGGATTTTTTGTGTTCCCGCTAAAGACAAAGGCTAAATAAGTTGTCTGGTTTAGGGAATTTTATTTAAATGGTCTCAAAATTATATTCTAATCAAATTATTATAGATGAAAATTAAAAAAAAAACAATAAGATAGACAAGCGCAGAATTTTATCACAATTCTCAGTGTATGTAGGCATGCTAATGATACAATGGGCTCCTTAAAAATATAGATGTACACACCACTGCGGCATTGCCTTATAAATATGAATATTTATGATTGCCGCTATTATTGTTATTACTGATTTTTATTAGACAATAATATTAATATGAGGTTTATTAACACTTTTTTTTTTTTTAATTGAGAAATAAACATATTTTTATAAATGAAAAAGGTATAATTTCATGATTCTTGTCACATAATAATATTAAGTGATATTCACGACTATCAATATTTTACGTAATATTACACGTAGGTATGTGTTATTTTTTATTATTCTAAAAAGTGTTGCTGTATGACCCACGAAACCATCATCAGAAGTCATTAACAAACTATAAACATTGAATACGCCCCTATTGTATATTTTCAATAATAGATACACGTTGTGGGTTCTGCTGAATTTTCTATTATTATTATATTTTACCTAATACGTACGCAAAATACAATATTATGACACTTGCCCGTAATAACTTTCGAATTCCGTTAGCTAATACGCTTTCGTACAGTTCTTTATATGCATCAATGGTCATCTGAATTTCATTACGGATCTGGATCAACATGTAACCCCGTTCCGTACAGTTTAACGTTACTTGTCTTATGATTTCGTCTGTATCAATATGGATTCGATGAGCATTAATTAGTTATATGAATTTAAAACTCACGCATTTTGAAAACCATATATTTAACTCAAATATAATGCAATAGTCATTGTTGTAATATTAATTAAATATTTTTAATTAATGTTTGCCTATAAAATATTTAAATTAATAACGGATTTAAATGTCAAATCTCAGATAAGATTTTATATTTAATTTTTTTTTATCCATAATCTGTTGTCAGAAAGAGCCATATCTAAATGTGGAAATGGAAATCTTTATCATGACGATTCTCTTATAATACTCATCTTAATTTACCTTAATTATCTTAATTTTTAATTTTTAATGAAAGAGTATATCGCGGAGCAGATCTTAAGCCAATTTCTGATTCTATAAGTTGATGAAAAATCTAGTAGTTAATTTCTTAAACAATCAGCAGATGCGCACATAAAGTTTTTTTTTCATCCGTTTTACCAAGCATTAGTTTTTTTTACATAATATCTGATGTAGTATAGTAGTACAAAACTTTTTTGTTGTTCTTGGTTCACACTTTTAATAAATTCAATGATGAGCGGGACAGCTATGTTAAGTTAATACGTCGGAAGTATCATCTATGCGCCAAATCATAAAACCAAAAACATTATTTATCTTCACGAACTACGCTAAATGTTAGCATCAGATACATAATCAAATTTAACACAGATTTTTTACGAGAACCAATGGGGCTAATAAATATATAAATATATAATTACGATGAAATCGCTCTGATAATATCTATTTTTAATGTATATTATATAGAATGCATATAGATGTATAATATTATAAACCAAAATACTTAAAAGAATCAAGGAAGTCATACTGGCTAACACTGGCGGTATAAGAAAGGTACATTATAAATTATAATACATATTACAAATACGTTAAATATGTGTATCTCGTCCTCTCACTCTATTGTTAATACGAAGTGATTTGTTTGTCGTAAACCAGACACTACTTAAGGATTTTTAATTCATTTTTTTTTTTTTTAGTAGGTTCTATTTAGTGTTTTTTTATAATTCAAGAATTTTTACACAATAACATATGATATAATGCTTAAACAAATAAATAAAAAATCATTAAACGTAACCTTTGTCTTTACATAATTCCAAATTTTTCTAAATTTAAGCTATCTGGTGTAAAAAAATAATATTTACGTACGTTTAATAATACGCTAAATATTAACGTTTAATTTAATAAATTGTTCCCCTTTCTACAAAAAAGAAAATAATTTGTTTATGCGTATTATTCTATTCAATCAACTAGCTTCTCTAAGGTCTTATAATAATCATATAGGTATATCTCAGGTATTTCAAACTTACTGAAACATTGGCCATATAATTCCTGCTTAATCGGGCAAATCCCAACTTCTTTGGCATTATATTGTCTCAAATATGTATCAAAATTCTCACTGAGTTTTTTTACATTTAATTCTGTAGCTGGTTTATTGGATATACATTGACGAAACGTATTACCATCAACTTCCCATTCTTTAGGTGGTAATATACTATTCAAAATGTCATCACAACTATATCGTTCGCATTCGTCCGTATCATCACCAGATTCCATTGGGCGAGCATTGCTCTTAATAGAACTTTTATCCTAATGAAATAAATTTTAAAAAATTGGGTGTTTTCGTATATCATATAAATATCACATAGAATCTACATACAATTTCTATTAATTTACTTTCTAAAAAACTCAAGATTTATGCTTAATTCATGAACAAAAAGTATAGAAACTTGTTAGTTACTAGTTAATATTACAAGCTTTGAAGTTTACAAAATTAATGCTATATTTCAATTAGTAATAATTCCTGCAATCTGTATTTATATTGCTTTAGTGATATATATTTTTTTCATTCAAATTGTATAAAGAAATATAGGCATGTTTATTTTTTTCTTAAATATTATTTTATCAATAAAAATTATCATATCATATGCTACGAAACATTTTTTATACATGATTAATTTAAAATGAAGAGAGTAGTTTTGTTACTTCTTGTATTGAACATTACCCAAATAATTTTATTATAATTTTCGGATTAATTAATAGGATTATATACATGTATAAATTTAAATAATATATAAGTTAAAGATGTCTGACACTGGCAATTTCTAAAATATTATTACAAGTATTTACAGAAAATATTAAATGGTACCTACCTATAACTAATTGAAAAAAAATAGTATTTACCTGTTTAGTAAGGCTATTATTAGATACCAATATTGGTTTTTCAAATAGCACCAAATTAACTTTGGATTGAAGTAATAATAAATCTTCATCAACACTCATTTTAAATACCTTCAACCACTAGGAAATTAATAATATATACCTGCCTAGTGTCTATAATTGTATGGAGTAAAATATTATTCAATTTTTTATACAAAAATATTGATTTTTTCTTATAAATTATATAAATATTATATGATAAAAATAAACGTTATGTAGATATAATTTTCAATAAACAAGGAAATCAGTGTTAAAATATAACATGCTTAATGTCATAGAAACTATAGAATTTATAATTCTATAATCATTGATAAAATGATAACAACTATAATTAAAAATACACAGTACCTATCCTATTTACATAAATACATAATTATTGAATCATCGTCACAGAATTATACATTCTAATTAGTAATTGCTTTATATTGACGTTTGGGCGTTTGATAAATAGATACCTACCTAGGTGGCTACGTGTTATACATATAAAATTATAAAAAGGTATAATTGGCCTATTGGTATATTATACAATGGTATTCTATTTAAGTTGAAAATTCATAAATTATTTGTGATTTGTACCTAAGGTTAAAAAACCAAATACAAGGTTCTCCATGAATTTTCCTTCAAATAACTGTAAAAAAAACTCCAACGTTAATATAGAAAACATTTTATGAACGTAGGTATGCAATTTAAATTTTTACGAAATAACGATATATTCTAAAACGGTTTAAAATATTTATTGTTACCTATTCAAAAAGTATAAGTCGTAGAAATTCGAAACTTTCACCAGTAGTTGAGAAAAATAAATTACTTGTATCAACAAAAAATATACTAGTATTTAAATATAAGTAATAATATAATAAATTCTAGAAAGACAAATAATCTCCGTTCAGAATCGTTTTTCGTATATGATAATACCTAATTATAATTGCATTAAAATGTAACACATCCGTTATAGTGACCTACTCTCCACCCCTACTATACAGCAGAGCGAGTTTTTTTATTTTATATTGTACACAACAAGATGTTACCTTTGGCTGCCTAAAAATACTATATTATATACACCAAAGTGTATATACATAAAAGTAAAGCTGTGTATTCAGATTAATACAAAACCCCAATGGGGTTAGGTTCCTTCCAAAATATCGTTTTCTATAAATTTCATAATAGGTATTTTTACTCTAAAACCATTATTTTTAATGCCGTTTCGTTTGTTTTGCGTAAACATGTTTGATGTTTACGTCGTTAGATTTAATTTTTATTGCCGTTATGTGCCGCCCCTCGTAAACACGCCACTGAAATCACCTATAGATTTCGTCTAAATAAATCGTATTTTACGTCTTTACTTGGTGACTGATAAATATAAAACCAACCCAAATAAACGTCGAGCTTGATGTATATGCCTATTGATGTTGTAATTGTGCTAAATTATCTTATACTTGCGGGTAACTGAATAAAAAAACTAGGAAAAAACGCCACCGATTGGCTCTTTTAAACGAATACGTATGTAATGTACGATTATAACAGTCCGTATCGGCAATGTAAAAAATCTAGACGACGTTTATTATTCGGCCGCACGAAAAAACGTATTGTTAGAATAAAAAAAGGGAGAGATTATTTTTCGAGTTGGAATTACGTCCGTCACGTGCTGCACTCTATCGCGGGATCGCCGCGACGGGAATCGATGTTTAAATTTATTACTATTACTATTATTATTATCATCATCGTTCGTTCGCGACGCGCCGCCGTATGAAAATAACAATAATAATATAATTTAGGGCGCGGTCGGCGGCGGCGGCGAACGACGGAACGCCAACTGCTTGGCGGTGGTGAAGTTGGCCGCCTGATTTACGCCGCCGGTACGTCGTGCACGCCGCGCCGCCGAAAACGATCAACGCAGACGGCGCTCACCGGCGCGGTATTATGACACGTACTCTGGGCCGGGCCGTTTTGGCGACCTTGACCGAGAGTGGGCCGCTGCCGGAGCGCGCTCCGAGTTTCGGCGGCGGACGGGCCGCCCGCGCAACCGGTACCGCCGTAAGGTCCCCTATAGTCGGCGGCCGCAAACTGGTTGCCCACGCCATCCGCTCGACGACGATAAAATTATTATTATAAAAAACGAAGATCATTTACTAGGGCTAGGATTTCTATGCAGTAACGAATTGTAAAATATGCATTTTATTCATCGAAATATGCAAAAACAATTTTTTTAAATATTAGTTAATATTATTACATGCTATTATTAAATTATGATTTTTACATTTTCAATTTGTAGAAGATTTTTATTGGCTGAAACTGCTTTCCACATCACACGATGTTGTTGGAGCATATTTAAATGACGTGATTTGTCCCGGATTTAAAGTAATATTAACATCTTTTTCTTCCGTTTATATAACCACCGTTTATAATGTTAAACATTTTTAGAAATATTTTGAATCCCTTACCTATTCGTCTTTAGTATTAAGTTCTTTTTAGTTGAAATAAGCAGTATATTATTTACGATAATTCGAAAAATAAACCAATAATTATAGATGTTTATTAAATAAATACCATTCAAAATTAACAAGATTCTCAACAATTTATATATATGCAATTATATGCATTATGTTAAAAATATCAAGAAAAAAAAATTGTATTATTTATTCAAGAATAAGCCAAATTGTGAACATATCTGACAATCAATCAATTTGGACCTAAGGAAAAAAACATGCAAATGCATAGAAATCCTAGCACTAGTTTAACAATAATAAATAACAAAACTAAGAACCGAGATTTGTTTTTTATTATCTGAAAAATTGAACGATACATACGGTGAAGAAAAATCAATACATAATGTCTTTGAAACGTGTGTATTATGATTAATACGAAAGCGTAAATATTTGAGCCTTGTTCATCCGGTGTTGCTCTCTATAATAATAATGTTATAGGTTTATAACAATCAGAGAAGTGACTAGGTATACCGGTACATTACATACAGTCATGAGAATCTGAATCATGTTATTTTTTTAAATTTAGTTTGTCACATAATGCGACCAGTGATGTTCTTATAATTACTTCAAAACTCGAGTTTATTATGCGACTGTGCTACGTAAATAATACGGACAAGTGCGAGAGCAAAAGTAAATTAATTGTGTATACCTATACCTTTTTATTAAATTTTAAATTCGTTGAATCCTTTATCGATCAAATAAAATTATATACCTAACATATTATCATGATATAGAAAAAATTATGGCACCAGTTTTACATTTTATAATTATCTCTAATCAATAACCTTAAATTTCTTGAAAAACTTTAAAAAGATATTGGGGAGCTAAGCCTCCCTAAGTCCCCCTCAGTTTATGCCTATGAATTAATATACATAAAGTATATACATATGTGTATATTATATTCAATTTTATTAAAAATGTTATTAAGTTTAAATATTATTTGGTAAATCTAAGTATAGTAAACATTATTTGGGTTTTTGGACAGTTTTGCGGGCAATACAATTGGACGAATGTGGCAATAGGCTACATTGCTATAAGAAGTAAAAATCAATTCTGATGAAAATAATGAGATATTAACTATGTAACCAGCACCAAAACAAAGAAATAGTTTTGAATTTTTAAATTCTTCATATTATATATGTCGGTTTTAACATTATATCTCGTTTTTGACTTACTAAATAAGAAGATTTTTTCGATATTATTTTTTATTTATATTTATATTGTACACATTTTTAATTGATTTAAACTGATTATTTTTACTAATAGTAATGTACTATATTTTATAACGTTTTTAATAAATTTACTTGTTTTATATTTAATTTTTACATTTTAATAATTTACATTATATACACTTAACACTTCGGTTTATAACTAAATACATTAATATAATACTTTATGTATATAATGATACAAAGGGTCCGCGTTGTGCAGTATAAATGGAGTAAATGGACCGTACAAAGTGACCGTTTACTATACGTTATATACGATTAGATTACGTTCTCATTCATAGCAGGGGCGTCATTTCAATTTTTTTTTCGACATATTTGACATTATTGTGATGTGACCGAGCGGGCCAAAATTTACAATTTAGAATTTTAGGTACGCAAATGTATAACCTGCGTATCGCAAATGACGCCCCTGATTCATAGCTTAATGTATTATCTTGTTAGATGTGCACATAGTTATATTATAGTCAGGTTTAAATTCAATTTATATCAATTTAAGAAATACCATGAAATATATTTGGAGGGCCACAGCAAAAAGTTCCAAGAGCCGCATGTGGGTTGCCGGTGTCTGCAATAAATAATCGATTATCCTTCCAGTAATTGTACGATATCCGGCTTTGGAGAAAAATAATCTTTGTTCGGCGGGTCAGCTACAACAATCCAAAGAAATATATTTCCAATTCGTTTCATTTCTAAACCCACTCGTCTTTTGTCAATTATTTATACGAAATACATTATATTATAATTTATAATACATCGATAACACAATATCGAAAATACTATACAAAACTACAAAAGTGAGTTCATGTCCTTTGTACAAATAGTACTCCTTACCACCCACCAATAAGACGACCCCGCACATTCTATAGAAACTTCAGGAAAAATAAAACGAAATAAATGAAAAGGTTCTGCAGTACACTTGTGTTGTATACGGAAGAAACAGCTGTCCGCCTGTCCGCGACGCCATACTGCGTATATTATACATTTTATTTTAGTGTTACTCACATGATTTGCTCGGTGACCTTGTCCACTTCCTGTTGAGTGCTATACATACAATACATACATATACCATACAAGTATACAATATAATATATACTGGTTGGTCGGTGTGTAACGCAAACGATGTATTTTGTGACCGGGCGTACGGCATATTATTGTATTATTGTGAATAACTAGTTACTCTATGAAATTCCTAAATATACTCGTTAATATAAATAAATTACTCTGTTTTACTAGTTATTATATAAAATACTGATTGGGTTTTCGCTTATGTATGAAATTTATATAATTAGGTACATGACCGGGACTGGATTAGATAACGTACAAGATTTGTTACCGTTGTCGTTTTATTAATAAAAATAATAACCTAACCTAACCTAACGTTCCAGAGTAGATATTTGTCTACGAAAGGCATCCGAATCCTAATCACTTGGTAATAGTCAAGCGTTTTTCAAACGTACATACCATAAAACGGTGCAAATATTTAAAAAATAATTTACTTTATAACTCTAAATGCCATCCAAAAAGTTCTTGTACTAATAAATAAATTGTAAATTGTAAAAAAAGTAATAATTTAATAATTATAACACTATAACAATAGATTTTTTTTATTTAATTTGCAATTTGTTTAAGATTTTAAATTTTAATAATTATTCTAATAAATTGACGTGAAATAAATTAATATTAATATTTTATATAATAATGTAAGGTGTGTTTAAATCTAATTTAACCATATAAGGCATTATAATTATAACAATAAAAATATCCTGATAAACGAAGAAGAACCGTAGTTACTTACAACCTTATTTTTACGTGGTGAATTTCAACCGTGTCAAACGACCGTATATCGTATTATGTATAGTAATAAACTAATAACTATACGTCTATACTATATGGTTAAATAGTTTCTTAGTGCGCAGATTGCAAAGGATTTTTTTTGTGTGCCATCACTTTGTCGGTTAAGCGCTCACATGGAGTATATTATTATTATTATTTATTTTATTATCGTCATATTCGTCAGTGTTATTTTCGAAAGTGGCTGAACACCGGCTCCGCATTGTTCTTAAGCCGGCGTGTTTGTGTTCATGCACGTAGCATGTAGTTATTGTGTTTATTCGTTTTATTATATACTTCACTAGCCTTAAATACACACTAGACGATGCACGTGCAGCGTAGATATCGTAAGTACCCGCCTTAAAATCCGATCTATATATTCTACATTTTGGACAATAACTCATAAGTCGGCGTCTTGCTGTCGCACACCCCTCAACAAAGACTACAAAGGAAAAATCTGATTACCGCCGGCAAACGCCTCGTGTAAACCCAAGGACAAATTCCAAATTCCAAGTTCAAACTCACCAAATCCATATATATTTTTGTCCGTACATTTTCGACCCTCTCATCTACAATATTTATATACTATATAGAAACACGAACAAAACGACCCAGTCCATCCCACGCTGCGGCTCAACGAAACGGTTTAATAATAATAATATTATTTCATATTGTACATATTTTATTAAAACGTAGGAGCGTAAGCAGATAATACAAGGAGCAAAATTAAAAGTCAAAATCACTTTTGACAAGTACCTACTTATACTAGTTCAACAGAACCGTATTACTATAGTTGAAAAGTAAATTTATAATAACAATATAAATATATAATAAAATATCCTTTGAAATATTGACTGAATAGAACACATAGACCAACTCAGTGACCTAGTATACTCAACACTTATAATTGTACAGCAAATTGTTTCTACTAACTTTTAATTAAAAAAACACGATCGATAGTAGACACCATATCGTTATGTCTATCGTTGATAACCATACGCGGAATCATACGTAGACATATCATAAGCATTAAAAATATAAAACTACTCACAATTATTTTAATAAAAGAATTATTTTTCCAACAACAATGAATTCCAGCAAATAAATACGAGTATGCATTAATTTTAATTTTGGTGAATACAATAGAGGTTTTTAAAAAGGCTTTTAAAACCCTATTATATACGAATATTATTATTATTATATTTATATATTATAATGAAAAAAGAACAAATACGCTTCACGTATGACGGTCCTCGCACATTTTTATTATATAACATATACTTTCCAATTTATGTCGATAATAAATTGTTACCATCCCCTTATCCGGACAGTCCATCCATGTGTAAAGAAGAACCTTTATCCTTTTGTTGATATTTTATTTTTCAAAATCCAAAACTATGGTCTATGACCCAGTTCGTTGACCAGTCGCCACTACAGGGCGAAGTAAAATTTATATGTGGGCAAAGTAGACTTAAAGAGACCCTTTTAAAATTTTTTTAGTAAACATTATTTAAGTAAAAAATAGTTATTTAATAAATATTAAGATATAGAATTTTTTAAAACAATAAACTCTAATTATTAACCTTTTATTTGCAAATGTAGTTTTTATATAATTTTATTTACACATAATTATAAAATTAAATACATATTTTTTTAAATTAATAATACTATAAGAAGTTTCAATTTTTTTTATTTACAAGAAATGGACTTTTCGGCTTTTTTCTTCGGCAACAAGAGTATACACAATACTTGTGTTGACTATAGAGGAATTCCAAGAAACGATCATTATTAGATATTAATAGTTTAATACTGACAATACTGTTTCTGTCAAATTGTCCTACGATTTTTAGAAATAATAAATCATGTTTCCGATTTTAACTGACGCTTTTATAGTGTATTTTCTATATTCAATAGTAACAAAAAATAACTAAAATGTATTCTAATATGATGAATTATTGACGAGTTTCTATATACGTAATTATTATGTTTATGATTTTTTTTTACAATAAAATAATTTCATGGATACAATAATTTTTGTATATTTACTTCTCCCATATTTCTCTATGGTTAATTATAAAGCCCTTTAGAACGCGAGGCCGTGAGCAATGGCCCACACCGCCCACGCCAAGCGCCGCCACTGTCGTTGACTGTCAATGTAAGTCGTAAATGTGTTTTCCAGAAACGCGTATCCCGATCGTTTTCAATTATTATTATGACGTGGGTATTGAATATTATAAACGTAAAAGAACATGTCCACTGCGTGTTTGTCATAGTCTGTCCAGTGTGTGTTTGTTCGGAAGAAAAATAAATTTATACGTTTGTACATACATATACAATATTAATAATATCATATACGACGCAATTTCGAATTTCTATATTTTATAATTTAATACTTTATCTTATACCGTATAAGTGCGTATCTGTTTACGAATATAATTTTGATAAAAAAATTGTTTGTAAAGCATACGATTTGGAACAATTTCACATTAAAATATGACGTCATAATTTCGTTGTTATTATATGTATATATATATACTCTGATACTCAGTACACAGTACACTTTATTACGTGAATATTACAATTCTCAGTTATAACTCAACTAAATAATTTATTGGTTTAGACCTATTTTAACAATATAACAATTTAAGGTTTACAATTATATCTTATTTATTGTGTTTGCACTGTGCGTAATAAGTGAAAATTAAAATATTATTATTATTATTTTCATTGACCTGATATTATAATCAACTTATTATTTGTCACATTATTAAAATTGTGCGTTCATCAGTAATTGCTGTCTGGGGTTTCGTGCGTATGGTCAGTCACAGAACACGGCACCGGACGCGTACGGTCAGTCACAGAACACGGCACCGGCCGCCTGGTAATAATAAGCCGAAGGTCGAGAGCAATACGTGAGATTCGATCATTTTCTCGGCTTTATAGAAAAATAACCATTGTAACGCACTGGACACGACCCATTTCAATATATATTTCCCGCTGTTCGTTTCATTTCTAAAACGACCGGTCAGTCCTCAGTTCTTAAGGGGGCCGTGCGGCACTGTATAAAACATTGAAAGCAACAATAACATCTAAAATGCAATACGTATAAAAGATATGGACAAATACACCCACAAAGAAGACGGTCACACGTTCTCTAAGCAGAAACTATACAGAAGTCGATTTATTTTACTTGTCACTGTATAGGGTAGAATAAAGGAACGAGCAATACAAAAAAGACGACAAGATCTTGCAGTGCACATGTGTCGCCTACATAATATATGTATATTGTACACGGTACAGGGGATGCAAATGTCCGACTTTCTGACGCCGTACTGAATTACTTTTGTTCAAAAAATATATTGTCTGTCGAAATAATATTTCGGTACGTCATAGAATGGATATCTATTGATAAGTAGGACCTACCTACCATTTTAAAAGGTTTCCATAAGAATGCACGTCATGCGATGTTAACCGTAGAAAAAATCATTTTCGCCATCGTCCCAGTCTATAAATCTTTATATTGTAAAAGGTAAAATACAAAAGTGTAATTTGTAGATACGTTATTATTGTTGTATTTGGCGGGTATACAGAACATCGGGAGCCAAGATTCTGTCGGTATAAAGCGCACTATACAGCTAGTATATAATATTAATATATGTATATGAGTAAATGAGATGTTATTATACTTATCCACTGGAATAAAAGAACTGTTTTTGTATTACTGTAGTAGTGATGTTGTGATATACTTAATACCATACCACAATTTTTACTACATGTCTTATATATTTGCACAAAAGTAAAAAACTTTTGTAAATATACGTATACATTTTTTTAGTTCATATATTACACATGCGTTTCAGTACTGCACACTAAAATAAGAGCGGATTATGTATAAAATATATTACCGTTGCATATCAATATAAAGCCATAATAAATAATAAAATTAGTGTCCTAGTGCATGGTATAAATATTTAATGGGTAAATAAATGTTTTGGTAATTTGTGCGTTTTATACAATATCACACAACGTAACGACCAAGGTCAACACCTTCAAAACATGTTTTAAACTCACAACCCCTTCGATGCTTATATACACAGTTATAGACACAATGAGTACCATAGAACCGCTTTCAGACGAATTTAATTTATACCGTAATTAAATAATAATAAAAAAAAAGTTGGAAAAGGTAAATAGGTTTTAAACCAGATCGCAAATAATGTAATATATATAGGCATTTAGGAATACAATAAATTGAACCATTGGATCATTTCGAAACGATATTTAGAAAATACTGTTTGAAAAATATATTTTATTGTTTTTACTAATCCATCATAGTCGCAATTTCAATAAATAAAAAAAACCGAGGGTGCTAAGCTCTTAATTTTTCAGTCATAACATTGAAGTGTATAATCCTATTATAATGTATAATATAATATTAGAAAATTCGTTTAAACGCTGTACAGTCAAGCATCGAGAAGGGGTATACGCGATCCGTTTTACGAAATATTATTGAAGTATATACGAATACGTCGTAAATATTTTGATATTTGATATAGGTAGGTTCGACGTTTGTCGTCCAGGCATCCGGTTTCGGGCATCCAACACCGTTGCTGCCGCCGAAACTCCACTGTACAGATATGTGTTAGTGGGTAATCAGAAAAAAAACCCAGGGAAAAAAAAGCCACAGGAAAAATAATCCACGGAAAATAAAGTCAAATTAAAATAATTAAATATATAACAATTGAAATTAAAGTATTAAATTAGGTGTTTAAAATTTTTTTTATACATTATTGGTCATATTGTATACATATATATAATTATTAATACACAGGTTATATGTTAATTTGTTTAAAATTTTTAACACAGTTGGTCATACTGTATTGTCCGTATTCATATAACATTATAGTATTGCAATGTCAATTTTCGAGTAGGTAATAAAAGTATACAAGTAAAAAAGTATAATATATAGGTCAATAAAAACGTATGTGTGTGCTATTGCAGTTAAAATTCCGGTAAGCTTTTGTTTCCTTCTTTGATTTCCAAGCAGAGATTTTTTAATAAATTTTGATTTTTTTCATAATATGGTAATTTTCTTTTGTTGCTTAATAAACCTAGACTTCGCTGTGCCAACTTCGTTTCATCTGTAGCAATTTCTAACCTCATTTTGGTTATTAAAACCCAAATACTTGGATGCTTGTGGCCGACCAGTCTAGAAAAACGGTTATTCCAACCTTCAGTTTGGTTATTTGTACGATCGCTATCTGCCAAAGTCAAATCATGAGTATTCCATTGGTCAAGTAGAAATAGTAGTAGACAATTTCTAAAACATATATTAGTCTCTCCTGGAATACCTATCTGTCTATAAGTCCCATTTACATAAGTTTTGTCAAAATAATCAACTAGCTCATTGGCATGATCTGGCATTATGTTCTTTAAGTGAGCCATCCTATCTTTAACCATTTCTAAAAGTAAAAATGCCAACCCATCCAGTTTTCTACAAAACTCACTAAAACTTTCATCTTCTTTGTATATTTGTTCTAGGCCAAGTTTTTGAATTATTCTGTGTGTACTTTGTGTAAGATGGTAAAAACAACCATTAATGCACATATGCTCTCCCAACACAGATTTTACTGCGTTGATTACAGATTTTTCAAAATCTATATGAAAGCTCGTTGGATCTGGATATAATTGCTGTTCAGAACATTTTTCTAGAATTTTGGTCAGCATTTTTTCATACGTTTTTTTATTTTTATTTTTCAACAAACAGTATATAGATGTTATAAGTGTTTTTTGTATTTTAACTCTTACCACATACAGTTGAAGAAAATCTTTTGGGGCTAAATCAAAGTTTCCGTCAATGTACCAACTTGAACTATTCGATAGATGTTGAAGACCTTCATCTGTAGCAAAAATTACCATACGGTCTTCCACATTCACACCATCGAAAAACAATAAAAATCTTTTATTATGGGGGTCACCCGTTGTACACCATTCATCTAAAAAAATTGTATTTTTTTTAATTTACATTTTTATTAAAAAAAAAATAAGACTGGAAATCAATAATGTGCTTCAATTAAATATTAAATATATTTATATAACTATTTATTATAATATATGTATATATTTAATATAACTATATATTATATTATATTGATACTTACCCACAATTTCATCAGAGTCTAAGGGATAATTTTTTATTCTTTGATTTCGCAGTGTGCGCTTGACTATGTTTTCAGGTGACATCTGAATTTTGTCGTCTAATTTTGCAACACATTCTCCAAAAATATGTGCTGGGATGTTTTTGGTAGTCATTGCTTGAATTTTCATTTCATTATAACACTTACTTATCTCAACCTCTTTCTTGTTTGGCCTATGTGTTATGATATGAGTTGTTCCACTTTTGACAATTTTTGACATTTCAAGATCTTTATACATGGTCCCTGGACATTTGAACATGGTTGCTTTACTACAACGCCATGTAATACTACTTTTCCCGGTATGTTTGAGTTCGTACATGTAGCCCTTGAAACATAATTTGGGCTTATTTTTATTAGAGTTAATGATTTCCATCGTATGTTAAAAATGTAAAATCAAAAGTAGAGAAACTAGAAAAAAAAGACTGAGAGTATAGATGAGTGAGACTAAGAGTATAGATATGTGAAACTGAAAGTATAGTTTATAAAACAGTTATATGTTAACAAAGGAAATGAAATTTCCTCCAGAACAAGATGAAAGAAAATGCTATACATTGAATAAAAATAACATGATATTTTGTAGATATTATCTTGAAATCAATTGATTTATGTCTTTCACCCTAGATATGTTTAAGTATTATGTATGTACATTGTACAGGTTAGGCTACATTTATTATCATATATATTTTTATATTGTTATTAGAAATTTACTATTTAACTGTAGTATCTAATATGATTATGTTATACTAATAGGTACTTATCAAAAACTCATAATATATTAGTGTTATATGTTCATTATATGTTCCATAGTTATTTATTGCTTTTTTATAAATATAATTTTTACATTCGTGGAATATACAAGGATATACTAATTTAGGAAAAAAAAATATTTTAATTGTATTCTGAAAAAAATTCAAGAAAATGCGAAAGGGTTTCCCGATCGACTCAAATTCATCTCGCGATCGACCGGACTAAATCTGTAGGTACCTAAAAAAGTACCAATGCTATACCTATAGGCTATAATACCAGGCTAAGTACTTTATTCTTTATTTTTATATAATATAGAACATGAATATATTAATTTTCATTATAGACTTATAATACATAAAATTACTTATAAATCATAATATATAACTACATGTATAATATATTATGATTATATTCCTGTCTTCCGTTGATAGTTCAAAGTTTTATCTAAATATTTCTAATAATTATTAAATATTATATAGCTGTGATTAATTACCAATGTAAACAGTACGCGTATATTATACAAAAAAAAAGGAAGTCTATAAATCATTGTACATTGACCAGTAAACAGTAAACATTAGACGACTTTAGTTTATACATTATAAACACCTTGTTTACAATTCGACAATTAAACATCCGTCAATTAATATAGACTATTAAGTTCGTTCCCATTATTATCGTTAACATAACTGATCAGATCCACGACATACAAAAATTATCAGTCAATAATATAGAAACGTCTTTTTTCATTATTTTGAAATCTATGCATAAACATACGAGTTACGACTTACATACCATATTGATCCGTGTAATCATTAGAAAACTTATAGGGTAGGTACATCATTGTGTGGTATGGGCACTGGTATTATTATATCGTTACACATTATAATATGATATTTACATCCTGTATCAAATAACGACGAGTATATAAATATAATCTATGTATAATAATAGATAATTATATTATGCATAATAAAAGCTCTAATAAATAGTTGACCCGTTGTCCGCCGTGGTGCTCCCCGTATCCTAAAATTTTTTAATGTTATAGAAGGACTTTCCTTTGTTCATACAATTAATACTCTGCAGGGCTTTGATTTTTGTATTATTATTCAATGTACAACTTAGATATTAGTAATTTTTTTATATACATAAAATTATTATTATACTGTTACAATATATTCAAGCTTTACATTGAATTCTAAGAAAATACACTAATAATTATTAAATTTCGCAGTCGATTTGAGCCTTGCGGTGCAGATACCGTGTCACCACAACGAAAACATGGCCTGTAGACATCGGCCACCACCGCTATTTGTAATGATATTTAATGAATGTACCTAATTAGGTACTTTTTGACATTATTCGTGTATTTTCAATTCAGTAAATTTAATTATGTAATTTAAATTAAAATAAGTTTAATTTAAAATAAAGTCAAATATATGCTGCCTCTTCATACGAGGTGACTATTATAAGTAATATATAATTATTTTTAATAAAAAGAAAAATTGATAAAAACTAACAGGTACAAGAGCCAAGGCTATTTAAATTGAATATTTACTATTCACTACAGTGTCTCATCTTATTAATATAATAGGTATTCAGAGGTCAAAGTATACTGAACAAAAAAATAATTGTGTGATTATTCTTTAGACTTTCATTCTCTTTTGATAAATTATGTTTGTATTAGAATATATAATTGAATGCTGTTTACCAGCTATTGTCAAAGTATAATAATAAAAAAAAAAACATTAAACTTTGATATTTACTATACACTGTCTTTATTGACTATATATAGGTAATAGCTTATATTCTTGATTCGTTAAACATATTTCACACAAGTCCTGTAATACTTAAAACATTAATAAAATAAAAATGTAATAAAAATAATAAAATATATTATATAATTAGTTATTTTATACGATATAGCTTAAATGCAATTCTATGCTTAAATAAGTTAGATGCTCTTATAGTTTATACTGTCATGTCGTGAATCTGATCGGTTATGTTAACGATAATAATGGGAACGTACTTAGTAGTCTATTTTAATTGACGGATGTTTAACTGTCAAATTGTAAACAAATGAAAAAGTATTGTGTTGTTGTGTCAACTGCTGAACTCCACTATGTACTTCTAGATTTGAGGATCGGCAAACCATTAATAGAAGCACTGACCTTCGAAAAGAATTTACATCCGAATACACTTAATTATCCTGAAATATCAATTCAAATGTATAATAACTAAACAAATAGACAGATTATGATATTTGCAAACGTATTAAATATACTAAAACGACAGGTACACAGGTCAAAAATATGTAAACACGCAATCGGTTTGTCTATAAATATGGGGTAGTTTCAAATTTTCATGCAGTTATTCGTAAGCTTTGTGAACGTTTAAAAAATGGCATTCAATATACACATATCTGGACCAATAGTGATTATGCACAATAAAACAAAAGCAGAAATATTTGAAGATCAATAAAATAACAATGAAAGTCATTTTACTCTAAGTTATTTTAAATTCTACGATGCTTAGGCATAACATAAATAAATCGTTACATACATTTCTAACAAAATATTAATATATACCTATTATGTATTTTAGTATTTATATGTTTTAATGATTATCAAATCCATGTATGCAGATCGACTGTTCTACAAAAGACGAGTATGATTATCCAAATTTGAAAAGACGTTTATGCAACAGTTACTGCATTTAAAAGTCATGGTTTTGGACACGGAGACGTCGTGATGATTACAGACTATGGCTAGTACGAAGCGCAAGTAGTTATGTTAGCTGGGATTTTGATCGGACCGACTATAGCTGCGTTGGATCACGGTTTAAGAAAAAGTAATGGTAATGATTTGATTTCGTACAATATTATATAGTTTGATTTGTCATTAACGATGTTTTATAGATGTCTTTATAGCGCTCATCGACGAGTCCAAACCATGCGTATTATTTTGCAATACGCTTAGTATGAGTACAATAACAGATGTATTAAATATAGTATTACGCATCAATCGATATTGAAGATTTCTACCATGGTTCGTGATAGCTTTACTACCTATTCGTGTACCGTCGTTGTCGCGGCGGAACAAATTTTGTTTGCCCGTCCGATAAATACAAAAAATCCAATTGGCCCATGTGCTATTATATGTTCGAGTTGTACTACAGGAACACCGAAAGGAATTTATTTGTCTGACGACGCTATGAAATCAGCTTTAATATCGTTCAAGCGGTGAGTGTTTAAATTAAATAAGTCAGGGAGATCAATGCATGAGTTTAAAAAAAAAATATGGTTAATTTTAAGGTCATTAATGGAAGGACCTATTGAAAACAAATTTATAATCACTTCTCCTATATATTGGTACGTGGAAATTTTATTAATGATGTTCGGTATTCATTTTGACAAACCAAGTCTATTATTCTCTCGACCAATTCAACCACTGAACAAAGACTTGATTCAATAGACAAATTTAAAGTAAGCAGTAAACACTATTATTTTTTCCTACTTTACTACCAACATTTAATAACCGCTTATATCTTTTAAGTTACAATATATTTTATATGTAAAATTAGGTTATAGATAACGCTAAATCGAATACATACTATATATATATATATATATATATACTTTACATATACACGCGTAACATAATAGTGCGTCATAGAATAGAATATCATACCTATTATACGACATGATTTACCTATGTTTATGTGTTATATAGCCAACATTTTTAATGACCGGTGAAGCTACTATCAATGAAACGATGTCCTGTCAAACGGCAAATATAATACCCAGAGTATAACGACATGCGTAGTTGGCGGGTCTCCGATGCGAGCTGATTTACAAGTGACAGTGGTAAACGATTTACTGCGGGGAAGAATACCGATCAAACAAGGGTACGGCGCATCTGAACAGGGTATTATAGCGGTTTGGTCGATGGATTCGGGTATAAGTACCGTCAGAGACGGATCTGTCGGGAGACCAGCGGCTGGTATAAAAATCAAAGTTAGTCGAAAAAAAAATTGTGTGTCGTGGTTATTAAATAATAATAATAATAATAATAATTATGTTTTAAACGTCGTTTTTGATCGTTAGCTTGGAAACTGGCGAATGTGTTGGCCAAATACTGAAGGCGAAATTCGTATTAAATCGGTGTCCAACATGATGGGATATGTCAACAGCGACATGAAGAAAACGATTCGTCCGTACGACGAGGACGGTTGGTGCAGGAGCGGTGATGTTGGATACTATACGGACGATTGCTGTTTGATCATTGTCGGTCCGATTAAAGAGTTGATGATTTACAAGGACCGAATAGCTATTCGATTTGGAATTTCGATCGAAAACCGTGTGATATTCTTTAAATCGCGCCATTACATATACTTAAATAATAACATTTATTATATAAATGTACATAGATAGCTCCGATCGACATAGAAACCGTTTTATCAAGTCATCCTACCGCACTCGATGTCGGAGCGACGGGCAAATACAGTGTTCACGAAGATTTGTTGATAGTAGTTGTAAAAGTCAAATCCGGTTAAAATGTCTCAACCCACGTACTCGTATCGCATGTCAATGGTAAGATTCTACAGCCATGGATTTTAAACGTGTTGGTAAGAAACATCATGGCAATTCCAGCAATTGAGTTAAGTCTTCTTGTTTCATTATCATATGAAGATTTATAAAATAATTTGCAAATATAAAAGCAAGACTTCATCATTTAAAGTTAAATTACCTTATTTTATATGCAGTATACATTAGTTAAGATGTTAAAGTTATACATCTGTTTTGTATGCCTTTTAATTTGTATTATATAAAAATACAGTTTATTATTATAAATTGTAATTTGTTGTGTTTTACTTAATGCTCCTAACAATAGTTATAGTTTTGTAATATTAATAAAAATTATCATTGTAGGATTTTATTAAAATTCAATGGAAATCCATTAACATTTTTCAAAGTAGGCTAAATAAAATAATCAAAATAAAAACATAGGTAGTTTAAAATTCAAATGGATGTCCACTGCTATTGTCTATAAATTTAATATTTAGAGTAGGTATTTTAACTTGTTCACCTATTTTAGGGGCGGCAAATTGTTGGTGCCTATACAGCCGTAAAAAAGATAAATCCGCCTCTGATAACATAATTACATAAACTAAATTTGAACTAAACTATAACAATTACAACACGTTTTTGAAGAATAATATTTTATTACGAGTGTAACATGGCAATAACGATGTATTAAAATGATAAATTTTACCAATTTTTATTCTTTTTATTTTCAAAAAATAATTACAATTTATTTTTTATCGGGAGTATTTTTTGTCTATTTAAAAATTTTATAGAACACCTTAGTATTATTTTACTTTGTATGGTACTATTGTATTGCAAAAAGTTTTCAAAATAAACTAATATTTAAACTGTATAGGTACTTATTATTATTTTTATACAATATGTAAAACAAAAAATGAAAAGTTTATAACTCTAGCATGTAAAATAATAATTTAGAAAAGTATTCCCAAATATTAATTATAGACTTCTCGTTAATATTTAAAATGTTCAATAACGAAGAAAAAAATAGACCGTTTCTACACTTTTTGAAAATCTTGTATAAAATATATTAAAATATATTTATAGCACAGTTATACCTATTATGAGTTTCATTAAAATACATGTTTCCAGTCTAAATACAAAATTTAAATTCCAAATAATGCAGTATTATTAGTTATTTCTATAAATAATCGATTATCCCTCCAGACATTTATACGATATCCGGCTTTAGAGAAAATTAGCTTTTGTTCGGTGGGTCGGCTACAACAACCCAACCAAATATGTTTTCAATTTCGTTTCATTTCTTATCCCACTCGTCTTTTGTAAATTTATCTATACGAAATACACTGCATTATAATGCATCAATAACACAATATCTAAAATACTATATACAAAACTACTAAAGTAAGAACATGTCCATTGTCCATACCAACCACCAACAAGACGTCCCTGCACATTATTTATAGAAACTACAAAAGTAAAATTATTTTTTTTACTTATCGCTGCAGACAAGGGTTAAAGAAACAATAAAACAAAAAATGTAAAGATTCTGCAGTGCCGTGTGTTATGTATTTATATAGTATCCAACGGAGAAATACAGCTCCCCAACTGTCCGACGCCGTACTGCGTATTATACGTATTATAAGTTTAGTGTTATAAAAATAAATTGTCTGCCGAAGTACTATTATGGTGCGTCATAGTATGAATACTATGAATATAGGTAACTATCTACTTTTATGCTATTTTAAAAAGTTCCATAGATAATATAATTTGTTTTTTGTAAGTCATAATTAAATGAGTTCGTAAGAAGTTTTTCTCTTTCTTAACAAAATATTACCAAAATATGATTACAATGTGTGAAAATTTTTTCTGTAAGGCATGTTTTTGAGCAAAACAACTGGTCTGTGTATGTCTTACTAAGTCATCTGTATATCTCAAATAATTAAATCATTTAGATGTACGTTTATATCATACAATTATCCACCACTTACATAACATTAACAAGTTGAAATGGTACTTTATTTTTTATTCAAAAATATTGCAATTATATATTTCAATGTTAGCAGTAAACTGAAGTAATAAATAATGACAGTGTATTATGGTTATAAATGTTTCATCATTAATGAAATACGAGAATGCTACAATAAACAGTATTTATATCATATTATCCTAGTGTACTCTCATGCAGTATTGTTATTCATTGTTATTTCTTTTATCCTTATCTAGATTCTAGAGAGATGTGGCGACACCGATTGTCACCACTTGACCGGTCGATCCGTCATTCGATGTTATCATTATGAATACGTGGATTTTACCTTACTTTATTCGTTCATAATTATTTAAATTATATTTGTTTTGATATTTTGACTTGTATGCGACCATTGTGAATTTTCATGTATGTACCTATCTATCGACACTACGCAGCGATCGCGTCCACCACTCCGCGCCATACGCGCGAAAGGCTACGACGCCGATCGCGAAGATAAGCTCTTCCTCTTTGATCACGACGTTTGACCGAGCATTTAAACCACCGACGCGAACCGACGATCGCAAATTCGAAATGTAATGACCCCCGACACGACATGTACGGCACGCACTACGACTCGCACGAACCCGTTACATATTGCGATTCCGCAACGAACGAGCACTTTTACTCGAACCAGGCTTCGACCCGCTCTCTTTCCGTCAGTGAACACGTCCATGATGTTCCCGGTCTCGCGACACGAACTCGACGGCTCTCGCGCAATCGCTCACAATTACCGTACGAGCTCGCTTGCGCCCCGACGCAATTACCGCACGCCCGAGCATCGAGCACCCGACGAAACTGCCAGCGTTGTACGCCTAGTCACCCGCGTATTTTACTTTGGTCAACGACTTATTTCGACAATAATAAACGACTTTCGACGCACACGCGTCCGACACAAAATGCGTGTTCAATAATTTTTTCTACCTCCACGCCTGTCTAGCCTTCAAAACCTTCTACACACGGAGTCAATTCAACGACATTTAGGCGGCAAGTGTATTGGGCCGGTTGGCAAAACTTACACCGCAACCGCGGTACCCCAAATTACTTGTCCGCCAAACAGATTTGAGTGTAGTCATCTTTTATCTTTATCTGGATAAAAGAAAAAGTACTGATCTAATCTCAACACTGATTATAAGGTATAATATATTATCTTAGAAAATTCACGTGAACGCTATACAGTCACGCGTCGATATGCGTTCCGTTTTTCGAAATATTCATCTTTTATTAAAATATCCATTCGAATACATCGTGTATTGTCGTATTCAATATTGTCCGGGCATAAAACACGGTCGCCGTCGCCGAAACTCCGCCGTATGTATGTGTTTTGGTGCGAGTGTTTGTGTGCGTATGTCTGTATTTGTTCGCAATGCTGGTCTAGGTGGTGGGGTGGTGTTTCCTGGTCTAATAGGCCTTGGACGCGCAACCGGTGGTGGTAGCCACCACCACCGTCCACCACACCAACGCCGTAGAAACCGCCGCCGCCGACGATAGGGCATAAAAGAGGGCGCGCAGGAGCGCCGATCACCATTTCTGTCTCAATAGTCGACTTGTTTTCCTGTAGAATTTTTACGCGTACTCTCAAACCCACAACAGGATGGCGTCAATGACAACTTTATTTTTGCTACTTGCGGTCACTTATCGCATACAAGCGATTTACGATGTACCTGGTACCTTTCCACAGACAAAACCAGAACAAGAGCTCCCGGATACACAAGGTGAAAAATTATAATTTTTATCGTTATAAAATATTTATATTTGGTGCATGAACATTTTATTTATAGTTAAGACTTCTTACTTTATCTCACCATTACCAATAATGTTATTATTTAATTTAATTTTATATTTTATTAATTTGTTTTTAATTTCTTATATTTTTTCTACTGTGATTGTTACATTTTACAACATAAGTATTTTTTCAATCTAATATTTCACACTTTTATTCCACTAATAGTAATAATAATGATATAATACCCACATAACAAATATATATTAAACAAAATTTTATTTAACATTTGATATTAAACAATATATATTTAATCAACATTAAGTTTTAATTAATACATATTTAATAAATATTGAAAGTTGGTTAAAGTCAAATTCATTTTGTGAAACATTCATAAATTTAGATTGACATTTTACAGCATTTATAAAATAATGATAAATAACTATAATACACTTATTTAAATGTGAAGAAATAATATTCAATTAATAATCTTACTAAAAATAATAACAAATAATCAGATTGCAAAATTTCTTTTTTCCTTTTTTACCATTATATGAGAATAGAGATACTAAATTTTTAGTAAATAATTTCATCAGCATTCTCTTTGTAACACAATTATTGTTATTACCTCCCAAATATGATAAATATTGAACCTAAAATGAAAGGAATATAAATGTTATAATACATATTAAACATACTGTACAACTACTTTAACTACTAGTTTAAAGTGAAATAACTACAATAATTTAAGTAATTACTACAGAAAATTGATATTTGTTTTTAAAATATAAACTATTATGTACCTTATATAGGAGGGAATACGAGTATCAATAAGTTTCATATTCTAGTAGGTATAAAGTTAAACAATTTGTAAACTAAATAATAATTTATAATTTTATATTATAAAATATTAAACATTAAAAAATAATGGTATATTTTACCACTAAAGACATCAATCATTTTTTTAAATTTAAATTTGTATTAATTTGGTCTATAATATTTAAATTATAAAAATCATCTATTGGAAAATTGCACTCTTGTAATTCATTAACATTAATTATATCATTCTGTATGTTATTATTTCCATAATTTGATTCAATCGATTCTAATTTATTTAATATTTAATTTTGCTTTATTTCAATATGTTTTATATCAGTTTGTAAATATATAATATTTTTTAAATATGGCTTTTAGAATCTTTTGTGAATCTGTAATAACAAATTAAATGCTAGTTATTACTTAACATATATTATGATATAAACCATTTAAATTAAAATAATTATTTTACAAAAATTTGATTTGTCACATTTATCCAATTCATAGTAAAATATATTATATTATGTGTATTATTAAAATATATTGCCTTTGGCATTTAATTTTTTAAGGAAAACATTGTTTAGAATACTTTTTTTCAAGATCACCAACATGAAAATATTTAATTAACATTTTAATATATAATACATTAATACATCCTTTTTAATTTGTATTACCATTATAATAAATATAATTAGGTACCTGAAACTGATACTTTAATGGAAGATGGGATCAACCATTAGGCTTGCTTTCAATTATTGGTTTACTTTTTTTTGGAGAAGATGACTGAAATTGGGCATCATGATTAATTATTTTAGTGTTTGGTTTGATTGATGTATTAATTTGCTGAATTATTTTCATTAACTTCAGAATCTATAATGTTTATAGATATACAGATAATATATAAAAATTGTATGATTGAATAGGAAGATATAAATAGCTGAGTATATATACAGTAGAATCTCAGTAATCTGATAGCTATCAGACCATGCTACTGCCAGATAAACGAAAACGGCAGCTTAATGATGGTTCATATAAAATCACATTTTTACTAATTGAAAAATTAAAAAATATATTTATTAATTATTAAAAAATTAATAACCTTATTATATTTCAATGTTAATCGAATAAAAATAAAATATCAATTAAGTTTAATCAGATTTAATCTATTATTATACTTAGTTGTACCTGACATTTTATCGTTTACAATATTGACGAATTAACCAAGTCGAATTCACTGTACCAGGTTTCTTTTGGAAATCTTGATTAAAAATAATCAAGTGTAATTTGACAGGCACAGTGATCGTCCGTACAACGACGATTTACTGCTGTCATAATAATATCTAAACATTATAAATACCTATCACCTAATCGTCGTCTCACTTAGACGACCATGTATGAAAGCGCAATAACAATATTGTATAAACATACAGTATAATATTCTTATATTTAATGTGGTATTCGTCTTGTGTATATAGTCATCGTGGATAGAATCAAAGATTCCTGTCCACCATTCGGATCACCAGACGAACAATTTAAAGTGATGGTGTTGGGCAGTTTAAATCCACCAGTAGGTGGATGTGCTTCTATGCGAGCAGACATTGGCGATAATGTACCAGCGTTTGAAATGTTGCTGGGCGATATCGATTATAGCGTTAAAGGTCACCAAAAAGTGGGTAAGTATAATGAATTATTATATTGTTGCAGTACAATGGTGAGGGGCGGGCTCTATGCTGCGTCTGTGACTCTTTAGACATCTCTCTTACATAATGAAATACACGAACAATTACCTTTTGATATCACCAAAACTGGCATAGATGATCACGTCCGTTCCAAAAGTAGTTTCCAAAAATACAATTAAGCATTTACTTATTTCTTTCTTTTTTTTAGTGATTTTAGCCTTCAAGACCATGTTGTTTATAAATCATAATCAATCGTAAATTTTAGCATCAATTGACTTATAAATATCCTCAAATAATACATATTATATACAATTTTCGAGCCCATTTTTATAACTTAATAATATAAAATCATGCTGGTAGAAATACCAAAACACTATAATATCACAAAAATAGATCCCATAAAAATTAAGTATTAATAATAGGTACTATTAAATCCATTATACTCATTACCAGTCTTGTAAGATATTAGAATACCAGTTTTTGGAGACTAATATTTAAATACATTTTGAAGTATTATTAACAAAATTTAATTACTTGTATTAAAATGTTATAAAGAAATCAGTTTTATCAATTTCTTATAAAAATAAATAGTAAAATTTTAAATATAAAAAAAAAAATGACTATAAAAGAACATTTTTTAACTGTTTTGACTAACATGTTATTATCTCTAAAAATCTTTAGAGATTAAATTGATTGTAATATTTTTAAAATTTACAGTATTACGTATGGTTTAGGTATGTAGATTTGAAAAAATTAAAAAAATTACTTATATTTGTATTCAAATACTTTGTGAGTGTTCATAAAATACATTATTTTATAAGTGTTTTAAAAATATTTTTAATACTAGTGTTGGTATTTTAATAATTTTTAAAAAAGTATTTTTTACAAGACTGCTCATTACTCATGTAATTGTTTTGTTCTAGTACTTCTAAAAAATAGAAGAAGCTACACGTTTCAGTGTTCATCAAAACATCCATTCATAGAGAATGGAAATATTGAAGGCTGGTATGTCCAACTATATATCCAGAGTACAAAAAAAAATGACTATAGATGTAGCGTGAGTATACTATGTTTAGGCATACCATACAGATTCAATATTAATTGAATCATTTATTATAATAAAAAATAATAATAATTTATTTTAATTTATTAATATTAGGGTAGTAGAATGATGCATACAAACCACAACGCGATTGTCATTTGTACGTGTATGGTTGTTGATAATACATATTATATGTATATATAGATAATTCTAAAATATTTCGTACTTTCAGAGATCAAAATGTCCACGTTAAAAATTATATTAAAAACCCTAAATACGTTTAATAAGCTCGTATTATTCTTATCATAAATTCGTAAATTAAATACCATTAACCATCAATAACAATGTTCAAATTTTACCTCCCTAAACTTAACTCAACTATAAACTTTAGACACCTATAATAATCCGCCGCGCCACGAGAGAACGACCGTAAAAACTTGTCCCGCTTCTATACATCAAACCAAACCAATCGGAAACCGACCAACCGCCATCACTGAGAGACGTTGTTGACATTTGTCTATCTATACGTAGTGGTAATAATGAGTATTAATGACATTGATTTCACTATTTATTTTGAACTAGCGTATTTTTGGACGATTATACAAAACAAGCAGGTATTATAATAATATCATAACTTTAAAAAAATTCAGGTAAATTTTTAATTATTTACAAAGATTTTATAAGTGTTATGAACTTAATGAATTACGTGGGAACGCAATGCATTTGTTATGGCTAGCAGCGCTCGCGATCACTACTATCGATGTGTGGGTTACGGTCGCATTCTCGTGGCATGAAGTATAATTAAATCATAAAGAATCTCGTGTATAAAAACAATCAAACTCAAACGTTATTTGACAGTTTGATCGTTTGCATTACGTATATATATATATTTAATTAATAAATGTATGCATCATGTTAGATATTTTGGTGTTCAATAATCAGCCAATCTTTAGCGAACACCATTCACTTATTAATTTAGCCTTTTAAAAAGAAATAGTTAACAGGAAAATACTTCAAATTACTATAAATTATATAATTGATCAATTTTCAATGATCATTATTCATCTTTGTCATTATACTACTATATGTATCACTAATGATTTAACTAACGCCAAATAAAAACTGCTGTAGTCCTAGACATAATGATGTATTGATGTTAATGTTTGGGGATAGGGTTGGTTCTCGGAGTGCTTATATATAATATGCATAATGTATACATGTTATACGTTACTGTGGTTAATCTATTTTTATCTTTTTGTTCACTTACTGCAGTTGTACAAAATACTCAATGAACTAGGAACAATCAAGGTGTTGATTAGTGCGGATGAATGGTGTGATGGTCTGCCACAGATGTTGAGCTACGACGGTTATGGAGTACCAAATGGATATTCAACAAATGGTTCTCTAGCTCTTATATTTGCTAAACATTGGGTACCGAATCCATTTCCAGAATTTCTAGAATATGATTTATTAAGTGACATGTGTGCATTAGGGTGACTCTGTACCTCCCTATATAAATATATTATTATCCTCCCTCTATAAATCTATTATTATCAAAAACCAAAAAGTTAATATACCTACATGGTCTGTGTTTGCATATTCATTTTTTTTTTTTTTTTTTTTTTACTTTTTAAGCTAGATATAAGAATTTTTAATTTGTAATGTTTCTTATTCTTATACATTTATGTACACATATCTCATTAATTAAATTACTCAAATAAATGACATGAAAACACAAAATTGTTTCTGACTTCTGTTGAAGACATTTTCTGTTATAAGTTGTATATAGAAGAACACATACAGAACATAGTTCACTTTTAACAATTTCGAAGTCTGACCTCGATACCTAAATCAAAAATTAAAATCATACAAAATACAAGTAATTTGTATAACTGGCATGTAGGTATTTGATCCCATACCGGTATACCTGTAATTATTAATATGTATGCACTGCAATATCGTCAAAATTATTGTGATGTTAATTTTATCATAACATTAGTCTAGCATTTAAGTGTTTGCTATTTGTTATTATATACATAGTTTAAAATTTAATAAGTTAGGTTTTTATTGAAAAATGTTTTTGTAAAATAAACAAATAGGTAATTAACTCATTAACTCCTCCCAATTTATAATATTAATATATTATTATATTTATTAAGGATTTACGCCCAGTAAATGATATATCCACAAGGCAGTTATTGTTGTGTAGTATTTAAAAGAAGAAAAAAATGTAGAAAATATGTTGTTTTTTAATGTTCTTAATACTAGTTCAGAAAATAATCATAATCATAATATTATAAATGCGCCTATTGTTGATAATGCATCATTCCACCCTGAAAATAATTTTGAAATCAGATATCAAGAAAATAATTAATACTATTAATAATAATGATTTAAATACCACCAATTAAGTTTTGAATCTATTATTCCATTTCAATTCAACTTCATCAATTGCATTATTATTAATTATTGTATTGCAATAGTATTTAAAAATAAAAATATAAGGTGTTACAAATATAAATATCACTCGTAATACTTTAGAGGCTTATACATACTGAAAATAAAATTTCTTCCAGACAGCTTTGATGTATAATTCAAAAGATATTAATGATTATGTCGTTGTTGGTTATGAATATTTGATCAAAAAATTATTTTACTCTCTTCCATGTTCATGATCATATTTAGGCACCTTTCAAGTCGCAAGACTTTCACATAGGAACATGTGGCATTGTGGCCAATTAAATATATTATGCTAAATTATTATCTGTTTCTATTACAAAAAAATAACTCTATCTATGCTGTTTTACCACTTTTGCACATACAGCAGGAGGAAAGACCACAGCTCTGTAACTTATAATACATACATCACAAAAATAATTAAATGTAAATAAAAGTATAAAAAACGTAAATTAGCAGCAAAAAAAGTAAAACGCTTAATAGAATTTTCTCCAAATGATATTAGACATATTGCGAACAAATCCAATGCAATTTCATAATCATTACAAAACATTCATTTATGAAATCACTTATATCAATATATACATTGATACTTTTATTGGTTTGAATATTTTTGTTTTTTTAGATAATCAAATTTGGGAGACTTAAAAATAATATTTCAACTTAAACTAATAAAAGTACTAAACGTAGAATGCAATAAACAAATACAATTAAGTAATATTATTGACTACTACATGATAAATAAAATAAGAATTCAAATTATCCACTTTTATTGTGTTATGTGGATACTTAAACAAACAATTAAACTAAGATTATTGTAAATGTGTTATATCTCAGACAGAAAAATAATATTCTTGAAATAGTTTAAGGCTGTTAATTATAAAACACTAACATTTAGTAAAACATTTCATAAATGCTATGATAATATTTGTACAGGTTACTGTAAAATTACTACAAAATTATTTGGCTGCTGATTTCATATTATCTTAACAACATCAATATTATCATTATGTTAGTTAATGTTCAGTTATTAATAATTTTAAATATTCAGTGAATATTTTAACCCAATGATAATAATAATTATTATTATCTTCTGGTGTTTAGCAAGCAATCATTACAAGTCAATAAAAAAATTATAATTATATTATATAATATAATAAAAAATTATCTTTTTAAATATGTATTTTAACAATGATTTTGAAATATGTGCGGTTATTAAAATTAATCAAACAAATGCAACTAAAATAATTATTTATTGACTCACATATAGCGTACACATTTTAAAGAATATAGATATAAAATATTGATCATTAAATAACCTATTGGAATATCAATATTTTTATTTATATTTATATTTTATAATCCAATATAAAAATAATAAAATAAACTTTAAACATAAAATGTACATCATGTATCATCAAAGAAAATTAAAAATATAACTGGTGAGTATTATTATATATATTATAAATATATTATATTCATTACCTACATTATATATTATATTATATTTGGAGTTATTGGAATGGAACTACTAGTGATCTGACTAGTATTAGTCAAATTACAATAAGTTATGTTACTATTACTGTTACTACTACTAATGTTGGAATTATTTTTAATATATAATGAGCGAAACTTATGGAATTGTTGACTTCTACTCGATTCGTTGACTAACTTGTAAGATTTTTTAGGCATTTTAATTTAACTATTATCATACTTACCTAAGACAAAATATGTTGACTGTTGAAATTCCGTACGCAATGAAATAAATATAAAATAATAATAACTGCTGTCTGGTAGAGTATATAAGAACAGGTACAACTGTCAAATGACAAACACCAACCGATAACGCATATCAGATTGAGTTGCTTTTTCACGACCATGTCGACTATACCATAGCCCATAGGGTTTTTCAGACGAGCCACAATCACTTTAGATAAAAGTTAAATACCCATCATTAAGACTAGAAATATCTCTATAGTCTTCACTATTCATAATACCTGTATAATATACATACAACATATTATATTCGAAAGTTTTCAGATCTCGTAGAGAATTATCTCATCACTGTGGCCGTTGGCTTAAAACGTTTTTTAGGATTTGAAAAACTAGTCTGGTGCTACTAATTACCGTGCTCACAAAACCATTTAAACATGTATACGATACAAATATATTGATATTACCCAATTGCACTAGACGATTTTATTATACATACTTTAAAAATTGAAACGTAAACATATTATATATTATATGATAACCATTTCTGACCTACAGAATATCAAAAATATAATACGTTGTTATGTTTGTATTCCGTTATTAACAATTTATATGATTTTCAATTACACGAAAAACCGATGGCGTGTTTAATATACATCCAAGATATATCTGTATAATGAAACAGTCTGCATTTTTATTTTTTTCTACACGTGAAAAAATATATTTTTAAGAAAAAATGTTAAGCTAACGGCAGAATGTATGTATTTCTATACACATTTATACATCTGGACGGATGGTACGCGATATTAATTCTTGTGTTCGAAAATTGACCACCACAATAGGGTGTGTTATTTCAACACGGATGTATTATGAGATATATTTTGGCGAAGTCTGCAGTGGCGCCGCAGAGACGACGTTTTTGCTAACTTTCTGTATAGTCGCCAATGGACACATTATTACAATTTAAATAACAATAATAAGTAGGTGAGTGTCTTCTAATGTATTTTTTCGGACAAAAATAATAATAATGGATTGAATCGTTATTTCTCGCGTAACGATAACGACGTCGAATCCGCGAACATTCGAAACTGCGCGGTTTGTACGACTTATCGTAGGCGGCGAACCATGTAGTTCGAATGAGGTTCGAACTAATTAAAAACACAGCGATCACGCATTCACGCCATATTGTCGCAAGTAACACGAATTTAATACTTTAATATTCGCTTGACGACGTCGGACCGCGGAAACCACGCGGTTTGTGCGATTTGTCGTTGGAAAAAAAACGTATCGTTCGAACGGGGTCGAACTGATTAACACAGCGATCACGCCGTAATATTGCGAATGACGCGAAAACCGATAAAACAAACGAAAGCGTTAGGGCCTGAGAAGTCCGAACACTCCGAACGCCGAAAAAGAAGAGAGCGACGACGAACAACCGGTCAGTAGTGTAGGCTGCGAGTATGCGACGCGCCACGGAGCGGCGGCGTTGACAACTTTGCAAACTTTCGCTTAACAGTCGCACCACCTTAGGGAAACCGGTTGACCGGGTGGCGGGACGCATATCCGCGTTCGAACAACAGGAGTAAATAACATATTTAAAGAATTTAATAATATAAAACTTACTTTGAATATAAATAAAAATGTATTTGTTGCCTTTTCTATTTATAACTTATCTATTCCGTAGTAATTTAGTAAAAATATGTATTTGCATACAGCCCTAGTAATTATTGACAGTAGAATATTTTAAGTTTCCGCAAACTATTTTTTAGAATTGTGAGAAACTAACAAAATTGTACGATGATAAATCGTTGTTTTCGTTTATATATCTAATTTCGTCATAAGTTATTTTAAATCTAATTTTCAAACGCTCATAAAAAAAAATTATCTATGTAGCTTATTCTTAACATCAAGGTTTAAAGTTATTTATAATATTGATATATTATAGATTAATACGATCAATCAAAAATTATTTTGAATTCGTAAAGTATATCAAGTTAACACATTTTGATGGCCGTTTTCACAAATCGAATCTAAAATCACGTAATATTAATGATACTTATACAGAGAGAAACTTATAGATGTGCCTAACACTAAGATAAGTCACTAATCTAACCTAACTTGTATCTATTCAATAGTGGAATACGATTAAAACAGACCATTTTCGAAATACCTTTATATATATAGTTGTAGTATACAGCATATGGTAGAATAAAATAATACGCGCAAGCGTTTCATATGGTGATGCACATTTTACTTACATAATATGTTCGACAGTGTTCAGATCTCGTGAAGAATTATTTCATCACTGTGGCCTTTGGCCCATTTAATATAAAAAAACTTTTTAGGATTAACAAGGAAAATAAGTCTGGTGCTACTGATTATCGTGCTCACAAAAACTTATACATATATATTATATAATAACCATTTCTGACCTACAGAATATTAAAAATATAATAGGTACGTTTTAATATTTCTATTCCGTGATTAACAGTTCATATGATTTTAAATTAAACGAAAAACCGAAAGTGTGTTTAATACACGTCCAGTATATATCTGCTTTCATTCTGTTTAATGAAACAATCTGTATTTTTTCTACACGTGAAAAAAGAATATATTTTTAAGAAAAAATGTCAAGCTAACGGCCGGATGTAGGTATTGTATACGCATTTAATTGTATGAACACATGGTATACATTATTGTTTCGTGTGTTCGAAAATCGATCACCAGGATGGGTTGTTATTTCAACACCATTGTATGATAGGACATATTTTGAGGAAGTCTGCAGTGGCGTCCCAGAGGGGACGTGTTTGTTAACATTCAGTATAGGTACCAATGGACAATGGGCATATTATTTATATAACAATAATAAGTAAGCGGGTGTCTTCTAAAGTATTTTTTCGGTCAAAAATAATCAATATTGGATTTAATAATATAATACATACGAATGTGGTATCTTTTAAATCGCATGCCCTTATATGGTGAAAAAGAAAATGTACATTTGACTATGTGTTTATAGAGCGGAAATGCCTTCGTTTATTATACATTAAGTGTGGTTCGATGGGTACCATTATCATACCTACCCATATTGTAACATGAGTGGAATTATAATGCACCGCAAGGTCAGGCGAATATATTTCGGGTAGGCATTCTTTTCTCACCAAAGGTTAACACCGATCTCAACTGCGCATTAAAACTTTTTGTGTATTATGTTTTTATGTGAAGAATGCAGGCGCCCACTGTATATAATTTCCATGTACATAACCTTGGTGTTTGACCTATTCACAGGCTCACAGCAGTCTTGAAATGTGTTCTGCTTGTTATAGAAATGTGGCACAAAATGATTGTGGTGTGGGGTGGTGTTTGTCACAGTCGGCCCCGTGTGTGTTTGTTCAAAATAAAAATAAATTTATACGCTAACAATATACATACATATACAACACTAATAATATCATCTACTACGCAGTTTTTCGTTGGAATTTCGAATTCCTATATTTTATAATTTTATATTTTGTCTTATATCGGGTACTTGTGTATCTGCCATCTGTTTACGTATATGATTTTGAAAAAAATTGTGTGTAAAGCATTCGATTTGGAACAATTTCACATATATCAAAAAACGAAAAAAATATATGAATCGAATAATTATTAAAATGAGTGACAAGATGGTGCGATTCAAACTATTAAACGTTATCGATAGTTTTTATTTGTTTCTGTAAGAAATACGCACCTATTCTAATTACTTAATACTAAGATTTAGGACAAAAACACTAAAAAATATTTTTTATCAAAAGAGATGAAAACAGAAATACCATTAAAAATATTTACACAATTATTTAGCAAGCCATAGTTAATAAAAAATACACAATACACATGATGCCATAATCGCTTTGCCGTCATATACTCATTATACAGTACACTTTATTATACGTGAATATTACAATTGTCAGTTATAACTCAAGTAAATAATTTATTGATTTAGACCTATTTAACAATTTATGGTATACAATTATAATATTATCAACTTATATAATCAATTTATTATTTGTCACATTATTAAAATTGTGCGTTCATCGGCGATTGCATGTCTGGAGTTTCGTGCGTATGGTCAGTCACAGAACACGGCACCGCCCGCTTGGTAATAATAAGCCGAAGGTCGAGAGCAATACGTGAGATTCTAAGATTTACTCGGCTTTGTAGAAAAATAACCATTGTAACGCACTGGACACGACCCATATCAATATATATTTCCCGCTGTTCGTTTCATTTCTAAAACGACCGGTCAGTCCCCAATTCTTAAGAGGGCCGTGCGGCACTGTATAAAACATTCAAAGCAACAATAACACCTAAAATTCAATACGTATACAATCTATGGTACAAATACCAACCACAAAGAAGACGGTCACACGTTCTATAAGCAGAACTATACAGTGGTCGATTTATTTTACTCATCGCTGTACAGGGTAGAATAAAGGAACGAGAAACACAAAGAAGACGACAAGATCTTGCAGTGCACGTGTGTCGCCTACATATACATAAAAATATGGTATGGGGGATGTAAATGACCGGCTTTACTGCGTAGTCCACACTGCGTTAATTTTGTTCAAAAAACATATAGTTTGAGGAAATAATATTTTGGCACGTCGTAGAATGAATATTGTTAAGTAGGACCTACCTACCCCATTTTAAAGAGTATCCATAAGAACGCACGTCGTGCGATGTTAACCGTAGAAAAAATCATTGTCGCCATCGTCCGAGTGTCTATACATATTTTTATTGTAAAAGGTAAAATACAAAAGTGTCAATTGTAAGTACATTATATTATTATTGTTGTATTTGGCGGGTCTACATAACATCGGGCGCCAAGATTCTGTCAGTATATACTGCACTATACAATATATAATATGTATATGAGTATTTGAGTTGTTTCTATACTTATCCACTGGAATAAAAGAACTGTTTTTGTGTTACTGTAGTAGTGATATTGTAATATACTTAAAAGTTAATACCATACTACAATTTTTACTAAAATGTGTTAAAAGATAAAAATAATCTATATAATAAGGAAAAAACTTAAGTGTAAAAATATTTCATGCAGATTATGAAAAAGCTGCGCACGTCGCTGTTCTTCAGAGTTTTCAATAGTCAATTGAATACCCTCTTCCCACATATTCAAGTATTAATGAAAATTCAAGTCGATACTGATTTAAAAATTAGTTCATTAAAATAATTAAAAAAAATATCCGTAGAACCGATATACTAAAAAAACAAAATATACTCTGATTATAAATCTAAAAAAATTGACATTTTAACATGTTTAGTGCAAACGTAATCTATATAATAAATATATACTATTTAACTTATTTTTTAATATGTATTATTTTAAGGAATTAATTATTAAAAAATTATTGTAATTGTCACTCGTCGCCTGCAGTGCATTATAATGGTTATTTATATATAAGGCCGAGAAAATGTTCGGATCTCAAGTATTGCTCTCGACCTTCGACTTATTATTACCAATTGGCCGGTGCCGTTTTCTGTGAGTGACCATACGCACGAAACCCCAGACATGCAATCGCCGATGAACGCATAATTGTATGGTCAGTCACAGAACACGGCAACGGCCACCTGATAAGTCGAATCGAATCTTAAATCACACACTCATAAAATTAACAATATAAAAAACATTATGCAATACAATATTAATTATAAAAAAATAAAATTGTATGATATTTACCGATTTTTGTGGTTTGATAATCAAGTCTGGTACTACTAATTACTGATTATCGTACTCACAAAAACATTTAAATATGTACTATCATATACATAATATTATATTGATATTATACCCAATCGTACTAGGCTATATACTATAAAAATTAAAACTTTTTCTTTTGATTTATTATAACTTAAAATGTTTCAACACATCAAAGGGTGTTATTACAAGTTTTACAAGTATTAAAACTTATACAGTTATAAATATATATTATATAATAACTGTTAAAGTACACCAGATATACAGAAGCTAAAGGTAAATAATAATAAGATCGGATATATGTAATAATATAATAATATGTATAATTGAAACGAATAACTATAGTGCTCCGAGGCGTAATATAAAACAACGACTGATTGTCCTACAGACTACTACATAGAGAGAATATGCTAGTTATACAAAAATGCCTATTCAGCGTCTGCCGAACTACAGTGTGAATAATTTTACTTATAATCTACATACTATAGGGTGTGTTGTTTACATTCAACAATAACCATTTTTGATCTTCAGAATATAAAAAATATAAGACGTTTTTTTGGTTTCTATTCCGTAATTAACAGTGTATATAATTTTAAATTAAACAAAAACCGATAGTATGTTTAATATACGTCCAAGATAATATAATAATATATCTCTATTGATTCTATATTTTTTCTACACGTGAAAAAAATATATTTTTAAGAAATATGTTAAGCTAACGTCCGGGTGTAGGTATTGTATACGTATTTATACATCTGGACAGATGGTACGCATGATTTTTTGGTGTGTTTGAAAATCGACCACCCACAATAGGGTGTTATTTCAACACGGATGTATTATGAGACATATTTTAGCAAAGTCTGTAGTGGCGTCGCAGAGACGACGTTTTTTTTTGTTAACATTCTGTATAGGCGCCAATGGATATATTATTACAATTTTTATAACAATAATGAGTAGGCGGGTGTCTTGTAATGTATTTCTCCGGTCAAAAATAATCAATAATGGATTTAATAATACAATACGTACGAATGTGGTATCTTTTACATCCGCACGTTATCGTGATGCGTACTGTAAATCTCATGCCCTTATATGGTGAAAAAGAAAATGTACGTTCGATTATATTATATAGAGCGGAAATGCCTTCGTTTATTATACATTAAGTATAGTTCGGTGAGTACCACTATACCTATCCTTATTATGAAAACAGTGGAATTATAATGAACACATTGAATATACGATAATATATGATCGAACTCTAGCCTATTTTTTTCAACTGGCGTTTGTCCACTACTCCACTTGTCTAAACTTTAAATACGTATAACTCATAAAATACTTGCCCTAAATTCGCCTAAATATTTAGATGTTTATGTATTAAAACACTCAAAAAATTATTCTGCTTTGGAATATGAAATTAAATCTTTATCTTCAATCGTTAACTCATTACAAAGCTATAAAGGAGAAAAACATAAAAAACGCCCAATAAAATGTATTTTAATTTTATTTTAGAAGCTCATCTGTAGTGAATTAACTATAAATGATAAATTTTTGAAAATCTTCACTGCACTTATCCTGGCCAATGTGAATCTAACAAGACCCCAAACAACAAAATCAGCTTTCTGGTTTCAGAGATCTATCTCACTAAATGAAAATGGAAATAAAATACAGTGGACGTCAACTATAAGACTCACTTTGGGACCAGTACAAAGTGAGTCTTATAACCGAATGAATCTTATAGGCGAATTGAGAAAAAAAAATTGAATTACATATTTATGAATTCGATTTTACTATATATTTTAATTTACTATACTACTTATAATATTACATATTATTATATATCTATTATTGAATGAATTAAAAAATTCTGATAATAAAATTAAAATTATAATACATATATATATATATATATTATAAAAATTATTACATAATTATAAAAATTATAGAAAATGTATGTATTATGTATTTATTATTTATGAAAAAAGTTTATAATTTTGGTTTGTTTTGAGTATCAATATTTCGAAAATATATTAAATATATTCGTATTCATATTACAACAACGATAATTGCGAAAAATGTGAAATGCGATAAAATTTGTTATATATACACACATTAAAAAGCATGAATTGAAACCAGAAATAATTAAAAAAAGATGTAATTATTAAAAACCAATTTATTTCTATATTTTAACCAATAATGTTTATTTTTTACGAAATTTGATTCTTATAACCGAATTTTTTTTATAATGTATTTGAATACGTCCGGACCGTTCCACACGATTTTGAGCTTTATAAAAGACTAAACCTTATATCCGTGAGTCTTATAAACGGCGTCCACTGCGTATACAATATACAATTATACTACGGCTTAATACAGTATCGTCTTATAGGTACCATTGACAATATTAGCTTTATTGCTTTAGTACAATTATTGTATTCAATGACCAATATCCATTGTATTTTTGAGAATAATTGTTTGTAGAATAATTCCTTTTCAGTTATAACTTATAACAGGTTGAATACCTAAATCTTAGTGGAGGGTTAAATTAGAGATATAGAAAGGAGCATAAGTGATATTTTTTAGAGTAATATTCTAAATGATTTGAATTGTGTTCAAGTTTAATTGTTTTTGCTAATCCTCAGTTATTATATTAATTGATTTGTAGATAATAATTAATTTTAGTATCTAATTTTAACTTAGAAATGCATTTATCTTTTAATTAAAATTTTAAGAAAAAATCATCTTAAATATAGATTATTTTTTTATGAATGTAAAATATGATCGAAGTTTACATTTTGACGAAATTGAGTATTCGAGTATATTATAAATATAATAACGATTTCACGACCTCGAATGGTTTTGTTATTTTGTAATTAATCGTAAAAAACTTGTAACATTTCATTATCGTTTAAATTTTCATTTTCATTAAACAATACATTTCATCAAAATATTTTGAAAAATGATTTAATCAGGAACACTATAGCCAATAGACACCATATCGTTATGTTTGCATTTGTGTTTATGGTTGATAATCATACGTCTCTAAGACATATCATAAGCATTTGAAATATAAAACTATACCCATTTATAATTATTTTAATGAAAGAATTATTTTTCCAACAATCGTGAATTCGAGCAAATACATGCGAGTACGTATTCATTTCAAGGATTTCAATATCGATTTCTTGTATATTATTTATTGCACTACAAAAAATTTGATTTGGCCTAGTGCAGATGTCCGCAGTTTCTTTGCGTTTGGCTGTGGTGGTAACACATTGTCGTTGTAGTACTTGATCCCTGACAGGTTCGTGGTTATGGTCATCATTTTTTTTGTAATATTATTTATTCCAAATTTTTTTTTAAAAAACTGTACAATTGCGGTTTATAGTTTTATGCATCACCAATTTATTTCGCCTGAATCTAACGTACAAGTTACTTTAGAATATGCATAATAAATGTTCTAAAGCTAACAGTGGTTGTCCACGTTGGGACTCAATTATGTGTGCCATCGTCACGATTGTGTTAAGGTTAACACTATTGGATCGTCGTTGAATATGAAAATGAAATTATTTGTCTTAGTGTTTAAATAGATTTTAACGCATTTTGTTTTCTTTTTTAATATATATTATCATCTAGAATCTAGATTGATTTATAGTGAAGAATATTTAAGAGATTATTAATACATTTTAAAAATCAATTATTAGATAAAAATTATAAATATACCCATAAATAATACTATATAATATTAAATACAAATATTGTACATTAATTTAACCTTTTTAACACACATAATAATATGTAATATACGACCTATAATATACATTTTTTTTTAATATTTCATTGAAATGTATTCGTGTTTCGTAAATTATTTAATGGATCGATACGTTTTATAATTCGTATAGATTTTGTAAAATTAAAAATTCAATGATTCTGTACAGCCTTATATGGAAATAAATAAATATATAAGGTTTTATGATTTTAAGTGAAATACCTGCTTGGTCTAAATTGAAAGACGTAAGTTTAGATCCAACGTATTATTATAAATTATAATCGGTAATCGATAAAGAAGACGGTCCCATACTCCCACATATAAGTCGAAGGTCGAGAGCAATACGTGATATCTGAATATTTTCTTGACTTTATAAAAAAATAACCATTGTAACGCCGTCATTAAAACGACTGTTTGTTTCCCGGGCCGAAGCTGCAGCAAGATATTGTAGATATTCTGACGCGCTTCCGCGTACATAAATATGTTTTTACGACCGACATGTAAAATGTATCGGCAAGTACTGATTTTGCCAAAATACCGTAAATTTCAACATATTTTGTGGCGAGTGTCGCCGCATGATGAATTGCTCGAATATGAATTAAACACGGTCACGTACGGCGCCATATCTCGCGTTACGGGTGTTACAATCGATTGCTACCGACAATTGTATTGATTCTGATTGGGTGCGTAATGCGTTGACGCGTCAAACTTACGTTGACGACATATGTGACAGGGCCGATACCATTGCTGAGGTATTAAAGAATCAATCCGATTTGACTAGTGTGTTAAACAGGTGTGGTATGGAACTCAAAAAATGGTCATCAAAAACTAAGTCGGTCTTAGATGCAGTGCCGGCCGCCGATCGCGCTTTGTCGACGAAGGATTGCTCGTAGCGACGGTCCCATATATTTGCGTAAATGTGACCTGGACGCACCAAGTGTTGATTGTTCAATCACAGCGTGTGCATTTTGCCGCATTAATCCGTGAGTTATCCGGCGGTACGCGAGTATCGTCCAAACCGTCGGCGCGATTGTCGCCGTTCATTGACCCCGACGGTGTGATTCGCGTCGGCGGTCGATTACGCCATTCACTAATCGCGTATGATTTAATGGCTAAAAACTCGCATTTCGCCTTGTTGTTGTGCCGACGATGGCAAGTGTTGACGTGTCATGCTGGCCCCCGAACGTTAACAGCGTTGATATCGCGCCAATTTTGGGTTGTATCACTCCGGTCTGTTTTACACTAAGTACTAACAAACTGTACTATTTGCGTCCGGTAAGACGCGCGACCATTACAGCCGCTAATGGCAGATTTACCTCCTGACCGGGTGCGCTCGCATCACCCTTTCGAATGCGTGTGCCTGTACTACGCGGGGCCGTTACAAATGCGTGAATTGCGATTACGCAAGTCTCGGATTTTTAAAATTTATATAGCCGTCTTTGTGTGTTTTTCTACTAAAGCGGTTCACCTAGAAGTCGTTTCCGATTTGTCAACTGACGCGTTTTTAGCGGCATTCGATCGGTTTGTCGCCCGTCGCGGCTTATCTATCGACATATATTCGGATTGCGGCACTAATTTTGTAGGGGCTGACAAGCAATTGCGTTCACTTATTAACAGTGCCAAGGGCCAAGCAGCTATCGGTAACGCCCGTGCCACCCGTGACTGGCATTTTAACCCACCTAGCGCCCCTCACTTCGGTGGCTTATGGGAAGCGGCAGTCCGTTCCACCAAGCGGCTCTTAGTGCGGGTCATCATATTTTCACTTATGAGGAGTTCTCGACAATTTTGGTGCGCGTTGAAGCTGTACTCAATTCGCGTCCCCTTACACCCGCTTCTACCGACCCCATGACCTTGACTGCTTGACGCCGGGACACTTTTTAATCGGACAACCTTTGTTAGCGGTCCCACCCAGATCAGATCCTGTGTCGGCCCGTGATATGTCCAACCGATGGAAATTGTTAGACCAATGCCATCAGACATTTTGGCGCCGCTGGTCGTCGGAATACCTAACCACCCTCCAGGAACGGTCCAAGTGGACTGCTGATGCACCGAACCTTAGGGTAAATGACATGGTAATAGTGATAGACAACCAGAGTCCCCCGTTGTCTTGGCGACTAGGCCGTGTAATAAAATTGTTACCGGGAAGCGGCGGTGGGGTACGCGTTGTTCGTGTTTTGACTCAAGCTGGAGAAATTGTTCGGCCCGCGGTTAAATTAGTATTGCTACCCACCAAGTGAACACTGTTCAGCTGGGCTTGGTGTTCCTCAGCGCATTGTTATGCGCGCTCGCTATCAATGATGTGTGCTTTTAACGGATCGGGTAATGAAACGGGGGGGAGGGAGTCCTCTCATTATGCTTTTTTTTCTTGTTAATTTATTTTTTTCTCTATCATTATTCTGTTTAATATTGATGTTCTTATTTGTATTTCTGGTACTATTATCATGTATTATTTAATATTTATACACTTGATTATTTATTATTTATTATTTATAAATTATTACGAACCATACATTCTTCGTTTTATACATTATTTTTATTATGTTGTTTTGCAAGCTAATGTATCATTTATATATAAAAAAAAAATGTAATATTCCTCACGCCTGATCGACAAGAAAATAATCTGGACCATCATCTCTGTCGCTGAAATTCGACCATCCAGTTGGACCAACTTCGTGTGAGGCACAGCTTACAAAGGGGAGGATGTTTGAACGCGGATGACTTCCCGCCGAATTGTCTAACTGGCGTTATCGCCAAAGGCTTTACAAGTCTCGCGCGATCGGTGTGGAATGTCCGCGACAGTCATCCCCCTTTTATGTACTCTCGGCCGGCCGATGTCAACTACAACTTTTGTCCGATATAGCCGGTCTGTTTTTTGCCAACGGCCGAACCTGGCGTGTCCAAGTGCTCGCCCGTTCGTCCCGTATTTTTTGTTCATTGACCTCGTGGTCAACCGACCTGATTTTGGGTCCTTCAAAAGTCGTGACCTTTTATTTTGGTCTGCGTGATAATCGTCGTAAGCTCCGAGACAGTCAAGGCCTGACGTGTGCGTCACACTCCGTCGCCTAGTATATAATTCCGCGCGACATCATATTTATATATATACCTACGTCAAAAGGCTGTCGCCTTACCAGCCCGGATTCAAACGTGATCGTGCCGAGTAGCGGAACGGGTTATTCTTTCTTTTTATTTATTATTAATTATTAGTATTGTTATGAATAATACGGGCCTGCATATTTTATATTATTATTATATATACGCTGTTTTTTTATGGTTAATATAATATGTCTGGCGCCCAGTGTCCCCTTAGCCTATTATAATTACATTGTATATTAATATTTCATACAGTAGGTGACCCTCTTCCCATCCATAGCATTAAAGAGTTGTACCGCTAACCGCGATATTAGAAGTAGGAGCGGAACGGCGCACAATTGTGATATGGTACTTAATACCGTAGTAAAATTTTTACTATATGTCTTATATATTTGCACATAATTAAAAACTATAAACTTTTGTAAATACACGTATACACTTTTTTTAGATAGTATATTACACACTCATTTCTGTACTGTACACTAAAATAGGGACTGATTACCAACAAAATATATTAATATATAAATAATATTTTATTAATAAAATTAGTGTACTTATGCATGGTATAAAGCTTTTATAGGTAAATAAATGTTTTGGTCATTTTGAATGTGAAATTATAAACAAATATTTGAGGGTGCTAATACACACTAAATGCCCCCTAATTGAACCTATGTGATCCATAGTAAAAGTATAAAGAGTAATGGACTATAATAATATTATGAAATCATACTATATTTTCGGCAGCAGCAATATTCATAATTGGTTGCTTGACGATCTATAATCTAATACATAAATAGCCACCGGTACACAACGGTCAATAAGTATATGTTGAAATGCTAAACGGCCGCGTTAAACACTTTGTCTACATAGTATTTACCTACTTGAGATGACGCGTTAGTATAATAAAATAAGTAATCACTAGGGCTAGTTGATGCATTTTACATTTTTTTTTATTTGATGTAGTCATTAATCTATCAAGCTAAAAATCCGATTTAGATGGTCTACTAAAATAATCTAAAATTTTTATTTTGCATTTTTTTGCATTTTTTGCCTTTATTTCTCATTGATATCATTCTATCACGGTCCTACATTTTAAATCATTTTTTTTCGACAAATACGTCATTTTTCTAAAATATAGCAAAAATTTCTTTTACATATACATTTAATGATTAATTTTTTTCATTAAATGTGTAAATGTCATAAAAATAAAATATACCTAATATCTTATTTTAACTTTTAAATATAGCTTATTGTTGTTAGTGTTACGAAAATAACTAGGTACCTACATTAAAATTACTGGTCGTGTTGGAGCTGTTTATATCGCAATGTTTGAAATAAGGTATATTTATAGATTATACTTTATAGACTATACTACTATAGTATATTTATATTTAAAGTGTATTATTGTAAACAATAAAATGATTACCTATACCTATTTGCCCTATACCGTATGACGAGTAGGTACCAACGTGTCTATTCCGTGATTCCATTTCCGGAATTATAATTTTTATATTGTAAAAGATAAACTCTAAAAGTGTCATTTATAAGTACATTATATTATTATTGTCGTACTTGGTGGGTCTACATAAAATCAGGAATCAAGATTCTGTCGGTATAAAGCGCATTACACAGTAAATAATATTAATGAGTATATGAGATGTTACTATACTTATCCAATGAAATAAAAGAATTGTTTTTGTATAACTATAGTATAGTGATTATGTGATATACTTAATAGTTAATATCATATTACAGTTTTTACTACATGTCTAATTGCACATTTTGTTTTGCACAAGAGTAAAAACTAACAATTTTTGTAAATATACGTATACATTTTTTTAGTTCATATATTACACATGCGTTTCGGTACTGCACACTAAAATAAGAGCGGATTATGTATAAAATATATTACCGTTGCATATCAATATAAAGCCATAATAAATAATAAAATTAGTGTCCTAGTGCATGGTATAAATATTTAATGGGTAAATAAATGTTTTGGTAATTTGTGCGTTTTATACAATATCACACGATGTAGCGACCAAGGTCAACACCTTCCAAAAATATTTTTAACTTACAACCCATTCAATGCTTATATACATAGTTATAGACACAATGAGTACCATAAAACCGCTTTCAAAATAGTTTAATTTATACTGTGATTAAATAATAATAAAAAAAAAGTTGGTAGAGGTAAATAGGTTTTAAACAAGATTGTAAATAATGTAATAGGTATATATAGGTATAGGCACTAAAGTATACAATAAATTGAACCATTGAATCATTTCCTAGTATTATATACCTTGTATACGTGCTCCGTTTTTTGAAATATTATTAATATTATTGAATTGTAAATATATTTTCGAATACTTCATATGTTTTCATATTTGATATAGGTACACATTCAATGCTTGTTGTCCAGGAATTCGGTTTCGCGCATATAACGCACCGTCACCGCCGCCGAAATTGTTGTGTAGATGTATGTGCGTGTTAGTGTGAGTGTTTGACCTTGTGCGCATGTATAAATTTGTTCGCAGTACTGTTCAGATAGGGCGGTTGTATGGGATGACCGATCAATTGTTTAGGCGGAAGGTCGGAGGGTAGTTCGCCCAATAGTATTGCCATTCACTCTGTACTCCGTAGGTCTCCTAAGCTAATAGGCCTTCGATGCCCAAATGGTGGTGGAAACAAAAACCACCACCACCGCAGAACGACGCCGAAGAAGCTGCCGCCACTGAAGGGCATAAAAGGGGGTACTTAGAAGGGCCGATCGCCATTTGTGTCTCAACAGTCACATTTATATTACAGTCACTATCCATAATATACAAGCGATGCCAACTGAAAATGCACCCGACACGTTTCCGCAGACAAAAACAACAAAAGCAGAGCATCAGCCTCCGAAGGTAAATAATTATAATCTTTATCGTTATAAAATATTTATAGATATTGTTTTTTTGTGCATGTATATTTTTATTAATTGTTTTAGACTTATTACTTTATTTCACCATTACCAAGTTTATTATCTTATTTTGTTTTATTATTTTTAAACATTACATTTTATTAATTTGCATTAAATTTATTTCTACCGTGAGTGTTGTAAATACTACATAAGTCCTTTATACCATCTAATATTTTACAATTTTACTCCACTAAAAATAAAAAATAATAATAATGGTAAATTGACAATAAAATGAGATAATATGATGAGAATACTACCTATTATATAGACATAATAATATATAATTTTAAGCTTATAATATACCTAGTAATAAAAAATTTTTTTTTTGTTTAAAAAATAGTCGAAAATGGTACACTATTTTATAAAATGATCAAATGACCAGATTTCCATTCAATATAAAATGTTAAAAAAATTAATTAAAATAAATATGATTCATATTATATGCAAATAATATTTTTTAAATAATAAAAAAATATTAAGAAATACTTTAAAATTATTTTAAATACTTAATAACTAGGAGAAAATTTATTTTTTAATTTTTTTAAATGATGAAAAACAGATTTTTAAAATACTTATTGTGTATAAATTTTTTAAATCTAAAAATAATTAGAAAATAATAGTAATAATATGAACAAATTCATTGTTACTTCATAAATAAATTATAATATTTAAATATCCAATAATAAGTTTGCTTCTGTGATGTGAATAATATTAACAAAAAATAATAATATAAATAACATAAATTAAAGTTAAAAAAATTAGTATGTACAGCTGGATCGTCATGTTTTTTACTCTTTACTTGTTGTTAGAATTTAACCAAGATGGTGACATTTTTTGTTGCTTGACAATGTTAGCACTATTATCTTGTAAGTTATTATAGGACGTCAATCTTTTAAAAAAAAATTTATGTGAATAAATTAAAAAAATATATTAATGATAAATATTAAAAAATTATTCATATAATTGCATTTTGTTAAGATTTAAAATTGGAACAGCAATTAAAATACAGTTTTGTAAATGTAAAAAAAAATTTTTAATCCACTACAATCATTGTGAATTTTTTCATGGTAAACTAAATAGCAAAAAACGAATTTAGGTGAAAACGTATTTTAAAATACGTTGCATGCAGGTATGAGAAAAAAAAACAAATATTGCGCTAATATACTCTTAATATGAAATATGTAAATGTTAAATAATATATATTAACGCATTGGAGCGAAAGTACATATCGTTTATATACCTACTTATCCAATATTGTCGAATTTTTATGTGTCACTTCATAAATATAAATAATGTAAATATATTAATAGATTTACAAGTGATAGTCGAAAGTTCAAAGAAGAAGTGATGGAGCTGGCATTCGGATACAACAACAACAGCGAAGTAATGACCCTAGGATATAAAAATCCCCCTAAAGCCAAGAATACTGTCGAACCACTTGCAAAAAATAACAAATACATTGGAACGCCAAGCGGCCACCTCAATAATTAATAGCATTCAGTCACTATCCTTAACATACAGGCAATGCTGACCGACAATGCATCCAACACGTTTCCGCAAACAAAAAAAAAAAAGCAAAGAAACAGCCCCCGAATCTAGAAGGTAAATTTTGATAGAATTCATTATTAAATAATCACTTCATAAATATAATTTATGGTAATCAATCAATAGATTTACAAGTGATGGGTGAAAACTAAAATACCAAGAGTTGCAGCTGGCATTCGGATCCAACAACAAAGGCGGATTAATGGTCCTGGGTATTGAAAATCCCCCTAAAGACTGGAATACCGCCAAAACCATTTGAAAAAATTAACAAATACATCGAAACGCCACCCAACCAACTAAATAAACTAATAGGAGATCTGTAGTCCTAGAAAATCTGCATCAAATCTCGAATCTAGAAGGTAAATTATTATAGTCTTTATCATAATATTGTCACTTCATAAATATAAATAATGTTAATCACTAAATAGATTTACAAGTGATGGTTGAAGGATCGAAGAAAAAGAGTTGCGGCTGGCATTCGGATCTAAACACGGAGGAGTTGTCGACCTAAGTTTTGAAAATTCCCCTTAAAGCCTGGAATACCGTGGAACCATTTGAAAAAAATAACAAATACATCGAAACGCCACCCAACCAACTCAATAACTAATAGGAGGTCAATTGTTCTGGAAAATATGCATCAAATCTCGAATCTAGAAGGTAAATAATTAAGGTTTTTATTATTAGATTATTAATTCAAAAATATAATTTATGGTAATCCATCAATAGATTTACATGTGATGGGTGAAAACTTATAGAAGAAGAGTTGCGGCTGGCATTCGGATCCAACAACAACGGCGGATGAATGGACCTAGGTTTTGAAAATTCCCCTAACGCCTGGATTACCTTGGAACCATTTGAAAAAAATAACAATTACATTGGAACGACACGCAACCACCTGAATAACTAATAGGAGGTGTGTAGTCCTACAAAATCTGCATCAAATTTCGAATCTAAAAGGTAAATAATTAAAGATTTTATTATTAGATTATTACTTCAAAAATATAGTTTATGGTCATCAATCAACAGATTTACAAGTGATGGGTGAAGGATCGAAGAAGAAGAGTTGCGGCTGGCATTCGGATCCAAAATCAACGGCGGATTAAAGGACCTAGGATTCGAATATCCCCCTAAAGACTGGAATACCGTGGAACCGCTTGAAAAAAATAACAAATACATTGGAACGACACGCAGCCAACTCAATAACTAATAGGAGGTCAATTGTTCTGGAAAATAAGCATCAAATCTCGAATCTAGAAGGTAAATAATTAAAGATTTTATTATTAGATTATTACTTCAAAAATATAATTTATGGTTATCAATCAATAGATTTACAAGTGATGGGTGAAGGATCGATGAAGAAGAGTTGCGGCTGGCAATCGGATCTCACAACAACAACGGATTAATGGACCTAGGTTTAGTAAATCCCCCTAACGCCTGGAATACCGTGGAACCGTTTGAAAAAAATAACAAATACATTGGAACGACACGCAGCCAACTCAATAACTAATAGGAGGTCAATTGTTCTGGAAAATAAGCATCAAATCTCGAATCTAGAAGGTAATTTTGAAATTCTTTATCTTAATGTTATCACTTCATAAATATAAGTTATGGTAACCAATGAATAGATTTACATGTGATGGGTGAAAACTTATAGAAGAAGAGTTGCGGCTGGCATTCGGATCCAAAATCAACGGCGGATTAATGGACCTAGGTTTTGAAAAACCCCCTAAAGACTGGAATACCGTTGAAACCATTTGAAAAAAATAATAAATACATCGAAACTTCACCCAACCAACTCAATAACTAATAGGAGGTCTGTAGTCCTAGAAAATCTGCAACAAATCTCGAATCTAGAAGGTAAATAATTAAGGTTTTAATTATTAGATTATTAATTCAAAAATATAATTTATCGTAACCAATGAATAGATTTACAAGTGATGGGTGAAGCATCGAGGAAGAAGAGTCGCGGCTGGCATTCGGATCCAACAACAACAGCGGATTAATGGACCAGGGCTTTGAAAAACCTTCCTTAAGACTGGAATACCGTGGAACCATTTGAAAAAAAATAACAATTACATTGGAACGACACGCAGCCACCTGAATAACTAATAGGAGGTGTGTAGTCCTAGAAAATCTGCATCAAATCTCGAATCTAGAAGGTAAATAATTAAGGTTTTTATTATTAGATTATTAATTCAAAAATATAATTTATGGTAATCCATCAATAGATTTACATGTGATGGGTGAGGGATCGAAGAAGAAGAGTTGCTGCTGGCATTCGGATCCAAAATCAACGGCGGATTAAAGGACCTAGGATTCGAATATCCCCCTAAAGACTGGAATACCGTGGAACCATTTGAAAAAAATAATAAATACATCGAAACGCCACCCAACCAACTCAATAACTTATAGGAGATCAATTGTTCTGGAAAATAAGCATCAAATCTCGAATCTAGAAGGTAAATAATTAAAGATTTTATTATTAGATTATTACTTCAAAAATATAATTTATGGTTATCAATCAATAGATTTACAAGTGATGGGTGAAGGATCGATGAAGAAGAGTAGCGGCTGGCAATCGGATCTAACAACAACAACGGATTAATGGACCTAGGTTTAGTAAATCCCCCTAACGCCTGGAATACCGTGGAACCGTTTGAAAAAAATAACAAATACATTGGAACGACACGCAGCCAACTCAATAACTAATAGGAGGTCAATTGTTCTGGAAAATATGCATCAAATCTCGAATCTAGATGGTAAATTTTGATAGTCTTTATCTTAATGTTATCACTTCATAAATATAAGTTATGGTAACCAATGAATAGATTTACATGTTATGGGTGAAAACTTATAGAAGAAGAGTTGCGGCTGGCATTCGGATCCAAAATCAACGGCGGATTAATGGACCTAGGTTTTGAAAAACCCCCTAAAGACTGGAATACCGTTGAAACCATTTGAAAAAAATAATAAATACATCGAAACTTCACCCAACCAACTCAATAACTAATAGGAGGTCTGTAGTCCTAGAAAATCTGCAACAAATCTCGAATCTAGAAGGTAAATAATTAAGGTTTTTATTATTAGATTATTAATTCAAAAATATAATTTATGGTAATCCATCAATAGATTTACATGTGATGGGTGAAAACTTATAGAAGAAGTGTTGCGGCTGGCATTCGGATCCAACAACAACGGCGGATGAATGGACCTAGGTTTTGAAAATTCCCCTAACGCCTGGATTACCTTGGAACCATTTGAAAAAAATAACAATTACATTGGAACGACACGCAGCCACCTGAATAACTAATAGGAGGTGTGTAGTCCTACAAAATCTGCATCAAATTTCGAATCTAAAAGGTAAATAATTAAAGATTTTATTATTAGATAATTACTTCAAAAATATAGTTTATGGTAATCAATCAACAGATTTACAAGTGATGGGTGAAGGATCGAAGAAGAAGAGTTGCTGCTGGCATTCGGATCCAAAATCAACGGCGGATTAAAGGACCTAGGATTCGAATATCCCCCTAAAGACTGGAATACCGTTGAAACCATTTGAAAAAAATAATAAATACATCGAAACTTCACCCAACCAACTCAATAACTAATAGGAGGTCTGTAGTCCTAGAAAATCTGCAACAAATCTCGAATCTAGAAGGTAAATAATTAAGGTTTTTATTATTAGATTATTAATTCAAAAATATAATTTATCGTAACCAATGAATAGATTTACAAGTGATGGGTGAAGCATCGAGGAAGAAGAGTTGCGGCTGGCATTCGGATCCAACAACAACAGCGGATTAATGGACCAGGGCTTTGAAAAACCTTCCTTAAGACTGGAATACCGTTGAAACCATTTGAAAAAAATAATAAATACATTGAAACGCCACCCAACCAACTCAATAACTAATAGGAGGTCTGTAGCCCTAGAAAATCTGCAACAAATCTCGAATCTAGAAGGTAAATAATTAAGGTTTTTATTATTAGATTATTAATTCAAAAATATAATTTATGGTAATCCATCAATAGATTTACATGTGATGGGTGAAAACTTATAGAAGAAGAGTTGCGGCTGGCATTCGGATCCAACAACAACGGCGGATGAATGGACCTAGGTTTTGAAAATTCCCCTAACGCCTGGATTACCTTGGAACCATTTGAAAAAAATAACAATTACATTGGAACGACACGCAACCACCTGAATAACTAATAGGAGGTGTGTAGTCCTACAAAATCTGCATCAAATTTCGAATCTAAAAGGTAAATAATTAAAGATTTTATTATTAGATTATTACTTCAAAAATATAGTTTATGGTCATCAATCAACAGATTTACAAGTGATGGGTGAAGGATCGAAGAAGAAGAGTTGCGGCTGGCATTCGGATCCAAAATCAACGGCGGATTAAAGGACCTAGGATTCGAATATCCCCCTAAAGACTGGAATACCGTGGAACCGCTTGAAAAAAATAACAAATACATTGGAACGACACGCAGCCAACTCAATAACTAATAGGAGGTCAATTGTTCTGGAAAATAAGCATCAAATCTCGAATCTAGAAGGTAAATAATTAAAGATTTTATTATTAGATTATTACTTCAAAAATATAATTTATGGTTATCAATCAATAGATTTACAAGTGATGGGTGAAGGATCGATGAAGAAGAGTTGCGGCTGGCAATCGGATCTCACAACAACAACGGATTAATGGACCTAGGTTTAGTAAATCCCCCTAACGCCTGGAATACCGTGGAACCGTTTGAAAAAAATAACAAATACATTGGAACGACACGCAGCCAACTCAATAACTAATAGGAGGTCAATTGTTCTGGAAAATAAGCATCAAATCTCGAATCTAGAAGGTAATTTTGAAATTCTTTATCTTAATGTTATCACTTCATAAATATAAGTTATGGTAACCAATGAATAGATTTACATGTGATGGGTGAAAACTTATAGAAGAAGAGTTGCGGCTGGCATTCGGATCCAAAATCAACGGCGGATTAATGGACCTAGGTTTTGAAAAACCCCCTAAAGACTGGAATACCGTTGAAACCATTTGAAAAAAATAATAAATACATCGAAACTTCACCCAACCAACTCAATAACTAATAGGAGGTCTGTAGTCCTAGAAAATCTGCAACAAATCTCGAATCTAGAAGGTAAATAATTAAGGTTTTAATTATTAGATTATTAATTCAAAAATATAATTTATCGTAACCAATGAATAGATTTACAAGTGATGGGTGAAGCATCGAGGAAGAAGAGTCGCGGCTGGCATTCGGATCCAACAACAACAGCGGATTAATGGACCAGGGCTTTGAAAAACCTTCCTTAAGACTGGAATACCGTGGAACCATTTGAAAAAAAATAACAATTACATTGGAACGACACGCAGCCACCTGAATAACTAATAGGAGGTGTGTAGTCCTAGAAAATCTGCATCAAATCTCGAATCTAGAAGGTAAAAAATTAAAGATTTTATTACTAGATTATTACTTCAAAAATATAGTTTATGGTAATCAATCAACAGATTTACAAGTGATGGGTGAAGGATCGAAGAAGAAGAGTTGCTGCTGGCATTCGGATCCAAAATCAACGGCAGATTAAAGGACCTAGGATTCGAATATCCCCCTAAAGACTGGAATACCGTTGAAACCATTTGAAAAAAATAATAAATACATTGAAACGCCACCCAACCAACTCAATAACTAATAGGAGGTCTGTAGCCCTAGAAAATCTGCAACAAATCTCGAATCTAGAAGGTAAATAATTAAGGTTTTTATTATTAGATTATTAATTCAAAAATATAATTTATGGTAATCCATCAATAGATTTACATGTGATGGGTGAAAACTTATAGAAGAAGAGTTGCGGCTGGCATTCGGATCCAACAACAACGGCGGATGAATGGACCTAGGTTTTGAAAATTCCCCTAACGCCTGGATTACCTTGGAACCATTTGAAAAAAATAACAATTACATTGGAACGACACGCAGCCACCTGAATAACTAATAGGAGGTGTGTAGTCCTACAAAATCTGCATCAAATTTCGAATCTAAAAGGTAAATAATTAAAGATTTTATTATTAGATTATTACTTCAAAAATATAGTTTATGGTAATCAATCAACAGATTTACAAGTGATGGGTGAAGGATCGAAGATGAAGAGTTGCGGCTGGCATTCGGATCCAAAATCAACGGCGGATTAAAGGACCTAGGATTCGAATATCCCCCTAAAGACTGGAATACCGTGGAACCGTTTGAAAAAAATAACAAATACATTGGAACGACACGCAGCCAACTCAATAACTAATAGGAGGTCAATTGTTCTGGAAAATAAGCATCAAATCTCGAATCTAGAAGGTAAATAATTAAAGATTTTATTATTAGATTATTACTTCAAAAATATAATTTATGGTTATCAATCAATAGATTTACAAGTGATGGGTGAAGGATCGATGAAGAAGAGTAGCGGCTGGCAATCGGATCTAACAACAACAACGGATTAATGGACCTAGGTTTAGTAAATCCCCCTAACGCCTGGAATACCGTGGAACCGTTTGAAAAAAAAAACAAATACATTGGAACGACACGCAGCCAACTCAATAACTAATAGGAGGTCAATTGTTCAGGATAATATGCATCAAATCTCGAATCTAGATGGTAAATTTTGATAGTCTTTATCTTAATGTTATCACTTCATAAATATAAGTTATGGTAACCAATGAATAGATTTACATGTGATGGGTGAAAACTTATAGAAGAAGAGTTGCGGCTGGCATTCGGATCCAAAATCAACGGCGGATTAATGGACCTAGGTTTTGAAAAACCCCCTAAAGACTGGAATACCGTTGAAACCATTTGAAAAAAATAATAAATACATCGAAACTTCACCCAACCAACTCAATAACTAATAGGAGGTCTGTAGTCCTAGAAAATCTGCAACAAATCTCGAATCTAGAAGGTAAATAATTAAGGTTTTTATTATTAGATTATTAATTCAAAAATATAATTTATGGTAACCAATGAATAGATTTACAAGTGATGGGTGAAGCATCGAAGAAGAGTTGTGGCTGGCATTCGGATCCAACAACAATGACGGATTATGGACCTAGGTTTTGGAAATCCCCCTAAAGCCTGGAATACCGTAGAACCATTTGAAAAAAATAACAATTTCATTGGAACGACACGCAGCCACCTGAATAACTAATAGGAGGTGTGTAGTCCTAGAAAATCTGCATCAAATCTCGAATCTAGAAGGTAAATAATTAAAGATTTTATTATTAGATTATTACTTCAAAAATATAATTTATGGTAATCAATCAATAGATTTACATGTGATGGGTGAAAAATTATAGAAGAAGAGTTGCGGCTGGCATTCGGATCCAACAACAACGGCGGATTAATGGACCTAGGTTTAGTAAATCCCCCTAACGCCTGAAATACTGTGGAACCATTTGAAAAAAATAACAAATACATTGGAACGACACGCAGCAAACTCAATAACTAATAGGAGGTGTGTAGTCCTAGAAAATCTGCATCAAATCTCGAATCTAGAAGGTAATTTTGAAATTCTTTATCTTAATATTATCACTTCAAAAATATAATTTATGGTTATCAATCAATAGATTTACAAGTGATGGGTGAAGGATCGAGGAAGAAGAGTTGCGGCTGGCATTCGGATCCAACAACAACAGCGGATTAATGGACCAGGGTTTTGAAAAACCCCCTAAAGACTGGAATACCGTTGAAACCATTTGAAAAAAATAATAAATACATCGAAACTTCACCCAACCAACTCAATAACTAATAGGAGGTGTGTAGTCCTAGAAAATCTGCATCAAATCTCGAATCTAGAAGGTAAAAAATTAAAGATTTTATTACTAGATTATTACTTCAAAAATATAGTTTATGGTAATCAATCAACAGATTTACAAGTGATGGGTGAAGGATCGAAGAAGAAGAGTTGCTGCTGGCATTCGGATCCAAAATCAACGGCGGATTAAAGGACCTAGGATTCGAATATCCCCCTAAAGACTGGAATACCGTTGAAACCATTTGAAAAAAATTATAAATACATCGAAACGCCACCCAACCAACTCAATAACTAATAGGAGGTCTGTAGCCCTAGAAAATCTGCAACAAATCTCGAATCTAGATAGTAAATTTTGATAGTCTTTATCTTAATGTTATCACTTCATAAATATAAGTTATGGTAACCAATGAATAGATTTACATGTGATGGGTGAAAACTTATAGAAGAAGAGTTGCGGCTGGCATTCGGATCCAAAATCAACGGCGGATTAATGGACCTAGGTTTTGAAAATCCTCCTTACGCCTGGAATACCGTGGAACCATTTGAAAAAAATAACAAATACATAGAAACGCCACCCAACCAACTCAATAACTTATAAGAGGTCAATTGTTCTGGAAAATATGCATCAAATCTCGAATCTAGAAGGTAAATAATTAAAGATTTTATTATTAGATTATTACTTCAAAAATATAATTTATGGTTATCAATCAATAGATTTACAAGTGATGGGTGAAGGATCGATGAAGAAGAGTTGCGGCTGGCAATCGGATCTAACAACAACAACGGATTAATGGACCTAGGTTTAGTAAATCCCCCTAACGCCTGGAATACCGTGGAACCGTTTGAAAAAAATAACAAATACATTGGAACGACACGCAGCCAACTCAATAACTTATAAGAGGTCAATTGTTCTGGAAAATATGCATCAAATCTCGAATCTAGAAGGTAAATAATTAAAGATTTTATTATTAGATTATTACTTCAAATACATAATTTATGGTAATCAATCAATAGATTTACATGTGATGGGTGAAAACTCAAATAACAAGAGTTGCTGCTGGCATTCGGATCCAAAAACAACAGCGGATTAATGGACCTAGGTTTTGAAAAACCCCCTAAAGACTGGAATACCGTGGAACCATTTGAAAAAAATAACAAATACATAGAAACGCCACCCAACCAACTCAATAACTTATAAGAGGTCAATTGTTCTGGAAAATATGCATCAAATCTCGAATCTAGAAGGTAAATAATTAAAGATTTTATTATTAGATTATTACTTCAAAAATATAATTTATGGTTATCAATCAATAGATTTACAAGTGATGGGTGAAGGATCGATGAAGAAGAGTTGCGGCTGGCAATCGGATCTAACAACAACAACGGATTAATGGACCTAGGTTTAGTAAATCCCCCTAACGCCTGGAATACCGTGGAACCGTTTGAAAAAAATAACAAATACATTGGAACGACACGCAGCCAACTCAATAACTAATAGGAGGTCAATTGTTCTGTAAAATATGCATCAAATCTCGAATCTAGATGGTAAATTTTGATAGTCTTTATCTTAATGTTATCACTTCATAAATATAAGTTATGGTAACCAATGAATAGATTTACATATGATGGGTGAAAACTTATAGAAGAAGAGTTGCGGCTGGCATTCGGATCCAAAATCAACGGCGGATTAATGGACCTAGGTTTTGAAAAACCCCCTAAAGACTGGAATACCGTTGAATCCATTTGAAAAAAATAATAAATACATCGAAACGCCACCCAACCAACTCAATAACTAATAGGAGGTCTGTAGTCCTAGAAAATCTGCAACAAATCTCGAATCTAGAAGGTAAAAAATTAAAGATTTTAGTATTAGATAATTACTTCATAAATAAAATTTATGGTAATTAATCAATAGATTTACAAGTGATGAGTGAAAACTCAATAACAAGAGTTGCGGTTGGCATTCGGATCCAACAACAACGGCGGATTAATGGACCTAGGTTTTGAAAATCCCTCTAAAGCCTGGAATACCGTGGAACCGTTTGAAAAAAATAACAAATACATCGAAACGCCACCCAACCAACTCAATAACTTATAAGAGGGCAATTGTTCTGGAAAATATGCATCAAATCTCGAATCTAGAAGGTAAATTTTGATATTCTTTATCTTAATATTATCACTTCATAAATATTATTTATGGTAACTAATGAATAGATTTTCAAGTGATGGGTGAAGGATCGAAGAAGAAGAGTTGCGGCTGGCATTCGGATCCAACAACAACGGCGGATTAATGGACCTAGGTTTTGAAAATCCCTCTAAAGCCTGTAATACCGTGGAACCATTTGAAAAAAATAACAATTACATTGGAACGACACGTAGCCACCTGAATAACTAATAGGAGGTGTGTATTCCTAGAAAATCTGCGTCAAATCTCGAATCTAGAAGGTAAATAATTAAAGATTTTATTATTCGATTATTACTTCAAAAATATAAATTGTTAATCACTAAATAGATTTACAAGTGATGGGTGAAGGATCGAAGAAGAAGAGTTGCGGCTGGCATTCGGATCCAAAATCAACGGCGGATTAAAGGACCTAGGATTCGAATATCCCCCTAAAGACTGGAATACCGTTGAAACCATTTGAAAAAAATAATAAATACATCGAAACGCCACCCAACCAACTCAATAACTAATAGGAGGTCTGTAGCCCTAGAAAATCTGCAACAAATCTCGAATCTAGAAGGTAAATAATTAAGGTTTTTATTATTAGATTATTAATTCAAAAATATAATTTATGGTAATCCATCAATAGATTTACATGTGATGGGTGAAAACTTATAGAAGAAGAGTTGCGGCTGGCATTCGGATCCAACAACAACGGCGGATGAATGGACCTAGGTTTTGAAAATTCCCCTAACGCCTGGATTACCTTGGAACCATTTGAAAAAAATAACAATTACATTGGAACGACACGCAGCCACCTGAATAACTAATAGGAGGTGTGTAGTCCTACAAAATCTGCATCAAATTTCGAATCTAAAAGGTAAATAATTAAAGATTTTATTATTAGATTATTACTTCAAAAATATAGTTTATGGTAATCAATCAACAGATTTACAAGTGATGGGTGAAGGATCGAAGAAGAAGAGTTGCGGCTGGCATTCGGATCCAAAATCAACGGCGGATTAAAGGACCTAGGATTCGAATATCCCCCTAAAGACTGGAATACCGTGGAACCGTTTGAAAAAAAAAACAAATACATTGGAACGACACGCAGCCAACTCAATAACTAATAGGAGGTCAATTGTTCAGGATAATATGCATCAAATCTCGAATCTAGATGGTAAATTTTGATAGTCTTTATCTTAATGTTATCACTTCATAAATATAAGTTATGGTAACCAATGAATAGATTTACATGTGATGGGTGAAAACTTATAGAAGAAGAGTTGCGGCTGGCATTCGGATCCAAAATCAACGGCGGATTAATGGACCTAGGTTTTGAAAAACCCCCTAAAGACTGGAATACCGTTGAAACCATTTGAAAAAAATAATAAATACATCGAAACTTCACCCAACCAACTCAATAACTAATAGGAGGTCTGTAGTCCTAGAAAATCTGCAACAAATCTCGAATCTAGAAGGTAAATAATTAAGGTTTTTATTATTAGATTATTAATTCAAAAATATAATTTATGGTAACCAATGAATAGATTTACAAGTGATGGGTGAAAACTCAATAACAAGAGTTGCGGTTGGCATTCGGATCCAACAACAACGGCGGATTAATGGACCTAGGTTTTGAAAATCCCTCTAAAGCCTGGAATACCGTGGAACCGTTTGAAAAAAATAACAAATACATCGAAACGCCACCCAACCAACTCAATAACTTATAAGAGGTCAATTGTTCTGGAAAATATGCATCAAATCTCGAATCTAGAAGGTAAATTTTGATATTCTTTATCTTAATATTATCACTTCATAAATATTATTTATGGTAACTAATGAATAGATTTTCAAGTGATGGGTGAAGGATCGAAGAAGAAGAGTTGCGGCTGGCATTCGGATCCAACAACAACGGCGGATTAATGGACCTAGGTTTTGAAAATCCCTCTAAAGCCTGTAATACCGTGGAACCATTTGAAAAAAATAACAATTACATTGGAACGACACGTAGCCACCTGAATAACTAATAGGAGGTGTGTATTCCTAGAAAATCTGCATCAAATCTCGAATCTAGAAGGTAAATAATTAAAGATTTTATTATTAGATTATTACTTCAAAAATATAAATTGTTAATCACTAAATAGATTTACAAGTGATGGGTGAAGGATCGAAGAAGAAGAGTTGCGGCTGGCATTCGGATCCAACATCAACGGCGGATTAATGGACCTAGGTTTTGAAAATCCCCCTAAAGCCTGGAATACCGTCGAACCATTTGTTAATAATAACAAATTATTTGGATAATATGCATAATGTATTCATTTTACACGTTACTGTGGTTAATCTTTTTTTATCTCTTTGTTCACTTACTTTAGTTATACAAAATTCTCAATGAACTAGGAACAATCAAGATGTTGATTAGTGCGGATGAATGGTGTGAAGGTCTGCCACAGATGTTGGGATATGACAGTTACGGAGTACCAGATGGATATTCAACAAATGGTTCTTTTGCTCTTATATTTGCTAAACATAGGGTACCGAATCCATTTCCAAAACTGCTAGAATATGATTTATTAAGTGACATGTGTGCATTAGGGTGACTCTGTACCTCCCTATATAAATATATTATTATCCTCCCTCTATAAATATATTATTATCATAAACCAAAAAGTTAATATACCTACAAGGTCTGTGTTTGCATATTCCTTTTTTTTTTTTTTTTACTTTTGAAGCTAGATACAAGAATTTTTAATTTGTGATGTTTCTTATTCTTATACATGTATGTACACATATCTCATTAATTAAATTACTCAAATAAATGACATGAAAACACAATATTCTTTCTGACTTCTGTTGAAGACATTTTCTGTTATAAGTTGTATATAGAAGAACACATACAGAACATAGTTCACTTTTAATAATTTCGAAGTCTGACCTCGATACCTAAATCAAAAATTAAAATCATACAAAATACAAGTAATTTGTATAACTGGCATGTAGGTATTTGATCCCATACCGGTATACCTGTAATTATTAATATGTATGCACTGCAATATCGTCAAAATTATTGTGATGTTAATTTTATCATAACATTAGTCTAGCATTTAATTGTTTGCTATTTGTTATTATATACATAGCTTAAAATTTAATAAATTAGGTTTTTATTGAAAAATGTTTTTGTAAAATAAACAAATAGGTAATTAACTCATTAACTGCTCCCAATTTATAATATTATAATATATTATTATATTTATTAAGGATTTACGCCCAGTAAATGATATATCCATTTAAAAGAAGAAAAAAATATAGAAAATATGTTGTTTTTTAATGTTCTTAATACTAGTTCAGAAAATAATCATAATCATAATATTATAAATACGCCTATTGTTGATAATGCATCATTCCACCCTGAAAATAATTTTGAAATCAGATATCAAGAAAAGAATTTTACTATTAATAATAATGATTTAAATACCACCAATTAAGTTTTGAATCTATTATTCCATTTCAATTCAACTTCATCAATTGTATTATTATTAATTATTATATTGCAATAGTATTTAAAAATAAAAATATAAGGTGTTACAAATATAAATATCACTCGTAATACTTTAGAGGCTTATACATACTGAAAATAAAATTTCTTCCAGACAGCTTTGATGTATAATTCAAAATAAAAAAAAAAGAAAATCATAAATGTACTATTTCCTGATAATATTAAACCAGTTACTCTTGAAAATGGTATTATAAAAGAGATTACTGAAACTGACATTCCCAATATTATAAATACAGACAATAGTTTTTAAGATAGAAGTACAATTCCATTTTATGTTGATATTCAAATGTTATTATTAATAACATAATGAAATTTATATTTAAAAAATTGATCAGGCATCAATTTTTCTTCAACTAATTTTAGTACAAAATATGAAGTATGTAACTTTCAAAGAATTAATAGCTTCATAGGCAGTTAAAGATAAATCAAAAACAACTATCTGGATTATTAAACATATTAAAAACTCATTCATGTCATTATGACTTGCCCACACTTAGGGCTAGTAACACAAATCCCATTATATTATTTATATTTAATAGTAGGAGTTATGAAAAACTCATATACTTATGGTGTTGTGATGAATTACATGATCCACTACCATTTCATAAGTTTACAAATGTTTCTAATCGATTAAAAAGTTCATTTAAATATTTTTCTCCGTTTGAATTTCAAAAAAAAGTCCCGATGCCTTTTACATTCCTGCTAATGGAAAACAACTGAGTTCAGGCAGTTATTATTATACACAGAACCAGTTATATTCAAAAATATTTTATCTTTGAAAATTTATAATCATTTTCTCACATTGCATGTTGCTGTATCAATTTTGATTTCAAAGAAATTTTCTACATCTCATTTAGATTATGCTCAAAAATTACTTCAACATTTTGTATCCACATTTAAAATTATTTATGGTGGGCATCATATTTTACATAATTTACATGGCCTTTTATATATTGTGGATGATGTTAAAAAATTTAGTTGCTTAGATAACTTCAGTTGTTTTTCCTTTGAAAACTATTTGCAATAGTTAAAAAAATTACTCCAAAAGGATGATAAACCATTACACAAAATCCATTAGAAAATTATGGAATTAACCTAAATATTAGTAATATTGAAGCTGAATTTTTTTTTTAAAAGTTTGTGTCTCTGGACCTCTTATTAAAAGTTGTACAGTTTGTCAATACTCAATTTTGAAATTTAATGGAATGACATTTGAAGTACAAAATAAAGCAAATAATTGCTGTGGTGTAAACAATGGAAAAATCATAATAGAAAATATTTTTTATAACAAAGATATTAATGATTATGTCGTTGTTTGTAATGAATATTTGATCAAAAAATTATTTTACTCTCTTCCATGTTCATGATCATATTTAGGCACCTTTCAAGTCGCAAGACTTTCACATAGGAACATGTAGCATTGTGGCCAGTTAAATATATTATGCTAAATTATTATCTGTTTCTATTACAAAAAAATAATTCTATCTATGCTGTTTTACCACTTTTGCACATACAACAGGAGGAAAGACCACAGCTCTGTAACTTATAATACATACATCACAAAAATAATTAAATGTAAATAAAAGTATAAAAAACGTAAATTAGCAGCAAAAAAAGTAAAACGCTTAATAGAATTTTCTCCAAATGATATTAGACATATTGCGAACAAATCCAATGCAATTTCATAATCATTACAAAACATCCAATTATGGAAACACTTATATCAATATATTACATTGATACTTTTATTGGTTTGAATATTTTTGTTTTTTTAGATAATCAAATTTGGGAGACTTAAACATAATATTTCAACTTAAACTAATAAAAATACTAAACGTAGAATGCAATAAACAAATACAATTAAGTAATATTATTGACTACTACTATATGATAAATAAAATAAGAATTCAAATTATCCACTTTTATTGTGTTATGTGGATACTTAAATAAACAATTAAACTAAGATTATTGTAAATGTGTTATATCTCAGACAGAAAAATAATATTCTTGAAATAGTTTAAGGCTGTTAATTATAAAACACTAACATTTAGTAAAACATTTCATAAATGCTATGATAATATTTGTACACGTTACTGTAAAATTACTACAAAATTATTTGGCTGCTGATTTCATATTATCTTAACAACATATCAATATTATCATAATGTTAGTTAATGTTCAGTTATTAATAATTTTAAATATTCAGTGAATATTTTAACCCAATGATAATAATTATTATTATGATCTTCTGGTGTTTAGCAAGCAATCATTACAAGTCAATAAAACAATTATAATTATATTATATAATATAATAAAAAATTATCTTTTTAAATATGTATTTTAACAATGATTTTGAAATATGTGCGGTTATTAAAATTAATCAAACAAATGCAACTAAAATAATTATTTATTGACTCTCATATAGCATACACATTTTAAAGAATATAGATATAAAATATTGATCATTAAATAACCTATTGGAATATCAATATTTTCATTTATATTTATATTTTATAATCCAATATAAAAATAATAAAATAAACTTTAAACATAAAATGTACTTCATGTATCATCAAAGAAAATTAAAAATATAACTGGTGAGTATTATTATATATATTATAAATTATTATATTCATTACCTACATTATATATTATATTGGATTTGGAGTTATTGGAATGGAACTACTAGTGACCTGAGTAGTATTAGTCAAATTACAATAAGTTATGTTACTATTACTGTAACTACTACTACTCGTTGACTTCTACTCAATTCGTTGACTAACTTGTAAGATTTTTTAGGCATTTTAATTTAACTAATTATCATACTTACCAAAGACAAAATATGTTGACTGTTGAAATTCCGTACGCAATGAAATAAATATAAAATAATATTAACTGCTGACTGGTAGAGTATATAAGTACAGGTACAACTGTCAAATGACAAGCACCGAACGATAACGCATATCAGATTGGGTTACTTTTTCACGACCATGTCGACTATACCATAGCCCATAGGGTTTTTCAGACGAGCCACAATCACTTTAGATAAAAGTTAAATACCCATCATTAAGACTATAAATATCTCTATAGTCTTCACTATTCATAATACCTGTATAATATATATACAACATATTATATTCGAAAGTTTTCAGATCTCGTAGAGAATTATCTCATCACTGTGACCATTGGCTTAAAACGTTTTTTAGGATTTGAAAAACTAGTCTGGTGCTACTAATTACCGTGCTCACAAAACCATTTAAACATGTATACGATATAAATATATTGATATTACCCAATCGCACTAGACGATTTTATTATACATACTTTAAAAATTGAAACGTAAACATATTATTATTATATAATAACCATTTCTGATCTACAGAATATTAAAAATATAATAGGTACGTTTTAATATTTCTATTCCGTGATTAACAGTTCATATGATTTTAAATTAAACGAAAAACCGAAAGTGTGTTTAATACACGTCCAGTATATATCTGCTTTCATTCTGTTTAATGAAACAATCTGTATTTTTTCTACACGTGAAAAAAGAATATATTTTTAAGAAAAAATGTCAAGCTAACGGCCGGATGTAGGTATTGTATACGCATTTAATTGTATGAACACATAGTATGCATTATTGTTTCGTGTGTTCGAAAATCGATCACCAGGATGGGCTGTTATTTCAACACCATTGTATAATAGGACATTTTTCGAGGAAGTCTGCAGTGGCGTCCCAGAGGGGACGTGTTTGTTAACATTCAGTATAGACACCAATGGACAATGGACATATTATTTATATGACAATAATAAGTAGGCGGGTGTCTTCTAAAGTATTTTTTCGATCAAAAATAATTAATATTGGATTTAATAATATAATACATACGAATGTGGTATCTTTTAAATCGCATGCCCTTATATGATGAAAAAGAAAATGTACATTTGACTATGTGTTAATAGAGCGGAAATGCCTTCGTTTATTATACATTAAGTGTGGTTCGATGGGTACCATTATAATACCTACCCATATTGTAACATGAGTGGAATTATAATGCACCGCAAGGTCAGGCGAATATATTTCGGGTAGGCATTCTTTTCCCACCAAAGGTTAACACCGATCTCAACTGCGCATTAAAACTTTTTGTGTATTATGTTTTTATGTGAAGAATGCAGGCGCCCACTGTATATAATTTCCATGTACATAACCTTGGTGTTTGACCTATTCACAGGCTCACAGCAGTCTTGAAATGTGTTCTGCTTGTTATAGGAATGTGGCACAAAATGATTGTGGTGTGGTGTGGTGTTTGTCACAGTCGGCCCCGTGTGTGTTTGTTCAAAATAAAAATAGATTTATACGCTAACAATATACATACATATACAACACTAATAATATCATCTACGACACAGTTTTTCCTATATTTTATAATTTTATACTTTGTCTTATATCGGGTACTTGTGTATCTGCCATCTGTTTACGAGTATGATTTTGAAAAAAATTGTATGTAAAGCATTCGATTTGGAACAATTTCACATATATCAAAAAACGAAAAAAATATATGAATCGAATAATTATTAAAATGAGTGACAAGATGGTGCGATTCAAACTATTAAACGTTATCGATAGTTTTTATTTGTTTCTGTAAGAAATATGCACCTATTCTAATTACTTAATACTAAGATTTAGGACAAAAACACTAAAAAATATTTTTTATCAAAAGAGATGAAAACAGAAATACCATTAAAAATATTTACACAATTATTTAGCAAGCCATAGTTAATAAAAAATACACAATACACATGATGCCGTAATCGCTTTGCCGCCATATACACATTATACAGTACACTTTACTATACGTGAATATTACAATTGTCAGTTATAACTCAAGTTAATAATTTATTGATTTAGACCTATTTAACAATTTATGGTACACAATTATGATATTACCAACTTATATAATCAATTTATTATTTGTTACATTATTAAAATTGTATCAAAGGTATGTAATTTATTGATTTAATGAAATATTATATAATATTATTATCATTTATATTATATAGGTATATAACTTCTATAGAGCACATGACAAAAATACAAAATGTCGATTTATAAGGATAACGCGATTTTGTTTATGAATATTAAAAATAATGATAAAAACCGATATTATTGAGGACCAATGAGAGATGGCGAACTACACTGTTGACAGGGAACGCACGGGATGGTGCGTAAAAATTAAGTTGTCATCATACCTATCTATTTTGTCACGATTTTTAATACATAATATAACATTTTATGTGGATAGTATAGATATATAATACTTGGACATATCTATTAAGTATTCATTACTCTTTGTTTACTATATATATAAAATACTGAATAAATTATGATAATAATATTTGTATAGTTATTATATTTTCATTTAGCACATTTTCATATTAGTATTTTACTTTTTACCTATCTGAGTGACCGGAAAATAAAATTTTTATGTTAAGTATTAACCATCTAATTTTAGCAAAACATTTTTTTAGCTCTCGCTCTCCATAAAATAATTCGAATCTAAATTTATTGAAATTATCTATCCGGATTATCAGAAATTAAATATGTAATTACCTATATCTATATTAAATTTTTAAATTATATAAGTAACCTAATTAGGTAGGTACCCTATAATATAAAAAATAGTTTTATTAAAACTGTAATCATACCAATATTATACGTCATTAGGATTTAGAAATTGTTGTAAATAAGATAAAATTCGAACAAACGGTTAATGTAAGTACTTGAAAGATTATTCAGGCCACGAACACTAAGATTTCGCTGACATTTATTTTATGTATAATAAAAATAACATTTATTATAAAAACAATATAATATACCGAGTTTAGAGTGTTATAGACTTGTACTAGGTATCTATATAAATGTATAATTAAAACAATGGTAATGATTAACAGAGAACTGCTTACTTCAATATTAATTATTAATCATTACCATAACTATGTATTTTATGTATATATATATATATGGTATTATTGGTGATAGAGGCATAGAGCGGATATATTGATATATTATAAAATTTTTCAGTTTGCAAGTTTCTATATATTTAACGTTAGATTTTGTAACAGTGCGTTGGTCTACAGTGTTGACTATATATAATTTACATTCACGTCTCATATGACTATGTCAATACTTAATATCTAACGATTTGTTCGATGGTAGGGTATTTTAAATAATGTATAGATAGGTAGCCTACTGCTCCCTACTCGACACATTCCGATTTGTATACACAATACACATAAAAATGTAATCACAATGTAAATATTATATTGAAATATTGAAAAGATAAATAGGTAGTATAAAAAAAAATCAAAAAAAAAATGGGGTTAGTATTTACATAATGTTATATTATTAAACAGGATGATTCTTTTATCATAAACAACTCATTATTTCAAAAGTAATTATGTTTTTGAAACTATTTTTTACATTGTTTCAAGTTGTTAAAAAATCAAGGTTTTTTTGAAAAAATATATTTTTAAACATTTTTTATCCTTAATTTTTTTTAAGTTGTTTACTTTTTCTAATGACAATATAGAGTTTTAATTTCATATTCTTAAGCAGAATATTTTTCTGAGTATATCGATACATTTAGCCATTTAGGGCGAGTAGTTTATGAGTTGTTAGTATTTAAAGTTTTGATGCGCGGAGTGGAGTGATAGTGATTATGGCTACTCGCATAATGTTTGTTCACTACTCCACTTGTCTAAACTTTAAATACGTATAACTCATAAAATACTTGCCCTAAATTCGATTTTTATGTATTAAAATACTCAAAAAATTATTCTGCTTTGGAATATGAAATTAAAACTCTATGATGTCTTCAAAAACTTAAAAAACTTAAAAAAAATTTAAGGATAAAAAATATTTAAAAATATAATTTTTTAATAAAAACGTTGATTTTTTTAACAACTTGAAAGTATGTAAAAAAATGTTTTTAAAAACATGAATACTTTTGGAAATAATAAGTGGTTTGTGATAAAAAATCACCTCGTATTGTTAGACAAAGTATTATTAATTAAATGTAAAGTATTGTGCTGTTGTGTCAACTGCTGAACTCCACAATAATAATTGTGCTTTAGTACCTTTTAATATAGAATATATATATAAATAATAATATATACTTATCAATTATTATTACTTCTAGATTTGAGGAACGGCAAACAATTAATAGAAACACTGGCTTTCAAAAAAATTTTACATGAGAATATTACACTTAATTGTCCTGAAATATCAATTCAAATGTATAATGATTTAACAAATAGACAGATTATAATATTTGCAAAAGTATTAAATATAATAAAACTACAGGTCCACAGGTCAAAAATATGTAAACACGCGATCAGTTTGTCTATAAATATGAGGTTCTTTCAAATTTTCGTGTAATTACTCGTAACCTTTTTGAACATTTACAAAAATGGCATTCCATATACATATATCTGGACCAAAAGTGATTATGCACAATAAAACAATTGCAGAAATGTTTGTAGATCAATTGAATAACAACGAAGGTCTTTTTGGTGTAAGTTATTTGATATTGTACGATGCATACGCATCACATATATAGTTCTTTACATGCATTTATAATATAATATATATATATTATGTATTTTAGTATTGTTATATTTTAATGTTTATCAAATAAATGTATACAGCTCGAATGTTCCAACGGTAAAGATAACGGTTATCCAAAATTGAAAAAAAAACGATTTAGCAATGGCTACTGCATTTAAAAATCATGATTTTGGACACAGAGACGTCGTAATGATTACAGACTATGGCTCGTACGAAGCGCAAGTAGTTATGTTAGCTGGGCTTTTGATCGAAGCGACTATAGCTGCGTTGGATCACGGTTTAAGAAAAAGTAATAGTAATGATTTGATTTCGTACAATATTATATAGTTTGATTTGTTACGTTTTATTTGTCATTAACGATGTTTTATATGTGTCTTTATAGCGCTCATCAATTTATTTGTCTGACGACGCTATGAAATCAGCTTTAATGTCGTTCAAGCGGTGAGTGTTTAAATTAAATAAGTCAGTGAGATCAATGCATGAGTTTAAAAAAAAATATGGCTAATTTAAAGGTCATTAATGGAAGGACCTATTGAAAACAAATTTATAATCACTTCTCCTATATATTGGTACGCGGAAATTTTATTAATGATGTTCGGTATTCATTTTGACAAACTAAGTCTATTATTCTCTCGACCAATTCAACCACTGAACAAATACTTGATTCAATAGACAAATTTAAAGTAAGCAGTAAACACTATTATTTTTTCCTACTTTACTACCAACATTAAATAACCGCTTATATCTTTTAAGTTACAATATATTTTATATGTAAAATTAGGTTATAGATAACGCTAAATCGAATACATACTCTATATATATATACTTTACATATACACGCGTAACATAATAGTGCGTCATAGAATAGAATATCATACCTATTATACGATATGATTTACCTATGTTTATGTGTTATATAGCCAACATTTTTAATGACCGGTGTAGCTACTATCAATGAAATGATGTCCTGTCAAACGGCAAATATAATACCCAGAGTATAACGACATGCGTAGTTGGCGGGTCTCCGATGCGAGCTGATTTACAAGTGACAGTGGTAAACGATTTACTGCGGGGAAGAATACCGATCAAACAAGGGTACGGCGCATCTGAACAGGGTATTATAGCGGTTTGGTCGATGGATTCGGGTATAAGTACCGTCAGAGAAGGATCTGTCGGGAGACCAGCGGCTGGTATAAAAATCAAAGTTAGTCGAAAAAAAAATTGTGTGTCGTGGTTATTAAATAATAATAATAATAATAATAATGTTTTAAACGTCGTTTTTGATCGTTAGTTTGGAAACTGGCGAATGTGTTGGCCAAATACTGAAGGCGAAATTCGTATTAAATCGGTGTCCAACATGATGGGATATGTCAACAGCGACATGAAGAAAACGATTCGTCCATACGACGAGGACGGTTGGTGCAGGAGCGGTGATGTTGGATACTATACGGACGATTGCTGTTTGATCATTGTCGGTCCGATTAAAGAGTTGATGATTTACAAGGACCGAATAGCTATTCGATTTGGAATTTCGATCGAAAACCGTGTGATATTCTTTAAATCGCGCCATTACATATACTTAAATAATAACATTTATTATATAAATGTACATAGATCGCTCCGATCGACATAGAAACCGTTTTATTAAGTCATCCTACCGTACTCGATGCCCGAGTGACGGGCAAATACAGTGTTCATGGGGATTTGTTGATAGGAGTTGTCAAAGTCAAAAGTGGCACCCGACGTACTCGTATCGTATGTCAATGGTAGGATTCTACATTCATGGATAATAATTTGTCACGTCGAAATGTGTTTAGTTTCTTGTCAAGATTTTGATAAATATTTTTCAGATAGAGTAAAAGACTACGAGAGACTGCGTGGCGGTATTATATTTGTAGACGACGTGCCTAGATCTCCATTCGGTAAACTGAAACGAGAAGAACTTCTTAATCTCTTACAATAATTGTATTTGCATATGATTCATTATTATTAATAAAAAAAAACATAACAATATAATATGGATTTTTTTTTTCGCGATCCACAGATGGTTAACGGTTTACGCAATGTATAATATACACAATAATTAAAAGAAAAAGGTAGTTCTATACGATTATACGAACTGTAGGTAATAAGTAGATAAACTGTATAACAGGGGTCCCCAATTAATATTTTTGAAGGGCCGTATAGGGATCTGAAAATTTGTCACGGGCCATCAAAATTCTAAATACATATTTACATTATTTAAAAACTAATAATATTTAACAAAAATAATAATTTACAATAATAACAAATATAATGTTGTCATAATATGTGTTATTTATTATTTGTCTGCGGGCCGGATAAAATGTGTTCGTGGGCCGCCATTTGGTGACCCATGCTGTATAATATAGTATAAGTATTCCATACTTGTATTTTCATATTTAATAAAAGTAAAAATTAAGCAACATTTAACAAAGTTAAAAAAAAGCGATATTTGCATAATTGAGAATATTTCAGGGATTTGGGAGTACTATGTTTTCTTTTTATAGTATCTTGGAATGTTTTATAAATGTTGAGAATAAAATAATAATTAATTTTAATTTTAATGAATATTTAATATTATACATTTTATAAATTTTAATTTTGAGGTATATCTATACAAAAATTTTGAATTCTAATTTAGTTTAAAAATGTATTGTTTTATGTTAATCACATTATTGTGAATCTTTTTATAAAAAACTAGTGGCTGGTGTACTTTGAACATAGGCGTTGTAGAAGCCGCCTTCGGCACCTTCAAGATAGTCGAGTGAAAATCGTTTCACTGAAAATTCGGTTGGAAATAATACTCGGGTGTCTAGTAATCAGTCATTAAAACATATTGTAATGAAGTTTATTACCATTTTTATGAGTTATGAGTTATCATTTAGTGTAAAAGTCTGACGCTTACCCGGTGCTTTTTTTTTAATTCAAAAATTATAAATGCATAGGTACCAAAAATGGTAATTGATTGTCTAGCTGTAAGTCGTCAACGGGTGCACCTCGATAATATCAATGTCCTGACGTCGGAAGTCTAATGTTGTATTGTAGTAGAAAATGTTAAAGTCGAATGATGTGTTAACACGTAAGTGAAGATGTCAGTTATCATCGGCGAAAATCGATTTAACCGTAACTAAACCTCCCAGATAAGCAATCCAACTGCGTAATAATGACATAATTATAGTTATTGTTTTGATACGATAACGAAACGACGGTACGGAATACCGGTTGGTGGACTGGGATTAAAAAATGTAATGTTCCTATTGAACGGGCTTAGGATACGGGCAGCACCGCGGCGGACAACGGGTCGACTAAAGATTTATTAGAGCTTTTATAATGCGTAATACAATAATCTATTATAATACATAGATAATATTATATACTAGTGATTATTGGATATAAAATGTAAATATCATATTATTATGTGTAACGACATAATAATACCAGTACCCATACCACACAATGATGTACCTACCCTACAAGCTTTCTAATGATTATACGGATCAATATAGTATTTGGGTTGTAACTCGTATGTTTATGCATAGATTTCAAAACAATGAAAAAAGACGTTTCTTTATTATTGACGGGTAATTTTTGTATGTCGTGGATCTGATCAGTTATGTTAAGGATAATAATGGGAACGAACTTATAAGTCTAATTTAATTGACGGATGTTTATTTGTCGAATTGTAAACAAGGTGTTAATTATGTATAAACTAAAGTCGTCTAATGTTTACTGTTTACTGGTCAATGCACAATGATTTATAGACTTCCTTTTTTTTTTGTATAATATACGCGTTCTGTTTACATAAGTAATTAATCACAGCTGTATAGTATTTAATAATTATTAGAAATATTTAGATAAAACTTTGAACTATCAACGGAAGACAGGAATGTATTCATAATGTATTATACATGTAGTTATATACTATGAATTATAAGTAATTTTATGTATTATAAGTCTGTAATGAAAATTAACATACATATGTATAGGTTTTATTAATACTTAACAAATTAACTTATTACATTAAATTAATAAATTCATGTTCTATATTATATAACAATAAAGAATAAAGTACTTAGCCTGGTATTATAGCCTATAGGTATAGCATAGGTACTTTTTTAGGTACCTACAGATTTAGTCCGGTCGATTGCGAGATAAATTTGAGTCGATCGTGACACCCTTTCGCATTTTCTTGAATTTTTGAATTTTTTTTTTGTAAATTAGTATATCTTTGTATATCCCACGAATGTAAAAATTATAATTAGAAAAAGCAATAAATAACTATGAAAAACAAGATTATACACAGATATTGAATAAATAAAGTGTAACACGCATATGTAAATATTATATAATATATTTTGTGTTTATTAAAAACCTTTTTTCGTGGACAATTTAGAAAATCTCGGAGGTCGATCGCAAGTCTATTAAAGTTGGCCACCCCTAATGTATTGCACATACCTACTATATGAAAACCCAACCTGATTTTCCATATGGTCAGTTTTGGGTTTAGTCTATGAATATAACACTAAACAAGTATATATAGGTACTACATTACTAGTCAGTAATTACAATATTATCTACTTTAGTCTATAAATACTGTAATATACGTATACAGACATAATGTATAACCTTCAAAATACAATATTATATGTATTATTGTTTAGTAATATGTAAAACCATTTTATGCAACAACTAAGGCAAAACAGTTGTTACATGAAAAAAGTATTTAATATTAGTATTATAAATTATAATGTTAAAAATATTTTTTTTAGATAATTTGAAGTCATTTCAAAACCACAATTTTAAAAAAAATATTTTTATTGTTATCTATTGTTTTTAAAATTTGTCATTTGTTTAAATAACAACAAATATTTCATATCCCGAAGGAGTGTTTTTTTTTTGACGATTTAAATTTTAAGTATTCAATATATCGTATAAAAATCTAATTTCTTACCAGTAGATATAATTTCTTTTATACCTATAGTTATATACAAATTCTAGGTAATAGACCAACATTTTGCGGATTATTAGAAGTATATTCGCTTCATTTATCAATTTTAAATATACCTATCTTCTTAAAACAAGATTTAGGATTTTAATGCACATTACATTTTTTACTTTCTTGATTTTTAATCAATTATCAAGAATGATAATTGAAATGAAAAAAGTCTGAAAATTTTTAAAACTTTAGGAAGTTTTGTGAAATAGGAAAATGATAAAAATGTAACTCAGTTGTAATGAGTAAGTTGATAATTACGCTAGCTTTAACATAAAATATTAATGAGAGAGATCCGATATCACGCCCAAGCGGTATAACCATTTGAATCCACAAATACATCGGCATGAACAGTCCAAAAATTTTTATTTTTTAATTTTTCTCCGAAACTATTATAACTAAATTTATTTTCAATATTTATCGTTATATTATCACTTCATAAAAATAAATTATTTGAATTAATGAATAGATTTACAAGTGATGGGAGAAAGTTCGAGGAAGAAGATGTGTGGCTGGCATTCGGATCCAACAATAACAACGGCGGGGTACAGGAACTTAGATTTTGAAAATCCCTCTAAAGCCTGGGATCCTATCAAACCAATTGCAAAAAAATAACAAATATTTTGGAACGACACGCAACCCAATACAAAAAAGGAGGTCCATGGATGGCATGAACTTAGCGAAAGTCAATTACACCTAACTTACCTACTTAATTGAATATAAACCTTATATTTTTAATAACATTGATTTATTTTACAAAATAAATGTATTTATATAATATGCTTAATTGATTCAGCTTATTAAAAAAATTAATATTTATTACAATCCTTGTATCTTAGAATGTTATCAGGTTTATTATGTGACTGAGTATAACCATAAATAAAAATATTCAACTGTTCATTGCTTTTGAACTAAAATTGAACACTACATACATCTGAATTTTAAATAAAAAAATTCCTAAACATTAAATGTAATTGAAGCTAAATGTTAAATTATTAATAACATTGTTTTAATCTACTAAATGAATTTGTTCAAACATAATTAATTGATTCTGTTGTCTATTTTAAAATCAATATATAATATAGAAGTATACTTCATTCCATAAAACTTAGGAGGTTATTAGGTGAACTATGTGACAAAAAAAACCAATTTGCATTAATTCATTTCATTTGATTTAAAAATTAATACTACTAATAGTAATTAAAATTTTAAGAATAATTTCCAAAAAAAAAAATAATATAAACATAAAATTATTTTTTTCATTGTATTTAAAAAAAAATTATAATTTATACATCCAACAAAAAAAAATCACCTTGGTAGCATATTAGTGTGTGAGCAATATTAATTAATGTAGACCAAAGATTTTAATCGAACAGTTAACTTTCAGGTTGAATGACGACTTGGTCTTTAATAGAAATATGTTGAAGGACGCCTGGAAAAATACCTACTTCTATTTCGCATTGGATTCTTACCATTTATCCTATCAGCAATACATATATCTATGTATTTTGTATCATAGACACAAGTAGGTAAGTATTCTAAAATTAAAATTGAATATAAAATTATTCAATTTTTTTGCAATGTCAGGTCTAATTGTTTGTTCATTGCTGCATAGTTATATTTACCTATATATCCTTAATCTACCAACAACGAAATGGATAACGATAATTTTACTTCATGCAAAGATGAGCAATATCATAGACAAGTACCGACTTTTGAACAGATCCGAAATTTATCCTTTGAAGAGTTAAGATCTGCTCCATATCAAGCGGATGTATACACTTTGGCCTGGGCTTGTGAAAGGTTTAATGCAAGAGCCACTGAAATATATCGAGGGAGACCTAATTCTGACCAGCCTGGTAACAGTGGCAGGACTGACAAAAATTAACTTCTCAGTAAAGCAAAATAATATTTAAAATAATATCTACACATAGTCAATAATATCGTCTCAAAAATAAACTATTAATACTAATACTAACTCTGAGTCTCTGACTGAACCAATGAAAATAAATCCATATTAATTAATAAAAATAATAAAAATAATGAATTAATAAATTATAATATGATAGATGCTACTGTGATTTTTATTAATACTCAACATTTAATAATACATTGTTTGTATTTGTAAGTATAACATTTTGGTTTTATTAAACAATCATTTTCTTAACATTTTTTTGTTGTACCTATTTATTTGCCTAATTAATTAAAATATTAGAAAATGTTATATAAATTATTTAATTCAATATCAATCATAATAATAGAAGAAAATTACGAAATACATTTATTTTAGATAAATATTTTTCAATGGACCATATTCATACAGTGTTTTAATATTTTTAGTTATTAAAACAATTTTATGATAAGTAATAGTTCAACATATTCTTCTAGTATTAAAAATATATACATCCTAAATTGTTTAAATTGATTATAAGTTAATTTAATGCAAAAATATTTATATTTTACGCTTAAATTTATTTTGGTAGTATTACATTTATTATGAAAACATATTAATTTTTCCACAGTTGACACAATAACATTTAGGTCAATCCTCAACTTTTGTCCAAGGAAAAGTTTATTAAATTCCTAAAAAAAGTAGAATCATAAAATTAGAGTACAATAATAAAGTATAATATAGTATAATATTATAATATTATATTGCTAGGATTCGATTCAAAATAGACAAAAATTAGCTATATTTTATATATTATAAAGATGAAATCAAATCTACTATTAGAAATTTTATAACATTTAAATGTAGAACCTTTTATAGGATAAGAATATAAAATATATGCAATTTATAAAATAAAATAATCTCTATTATAAAAATATAGCTGTAATGTTTATTTTTCGGTAAAAAATAATTGCAATGTCTACAAAAAAATATTATAATATTATGCATATAAAAATTAATTAAATTTCAAACATTCAAATGACATTTTATACAATGCAATAAATATGTATAATTTACATAGATGTTATGGAAACATGAATTATCTTTATAAATATATTTTATATTAAACACAAGATTTAGTGGATTCACAATAAAAGCATGTCTTATATTATTATTTTATTACTCTTTTAAGTGGGTACTATTCCGCTTTACAGTATCGAATGGATCTATTATATAATTGGATGTGTTTAATTTTAATTTAATGATATATCTTTGTATATAGAAAACAGTATGATCTAAGACATTTTATGGCAAAAGTATGTTCAACTGAATGATACAGTAGGTTGAACTAATACACTTATAGACAATTTATAAATTATGCATCTCATTGAAATTTAATACATTCATTACACTATTCATTGATGAAATACTATTTTTGAGCCTACCCACTGAGCTCTGTGCAGCAGTGATTATTTTAATTTGACATTGAGAGTAGAATTAATTTATCTATTTAATATTTTAGATAACTTGTTTTTAATTTTTGATAAACAAGTGCCTAATATTTACTTATTGATACAATTGCCTAAAACTATAAGGTCAACTAATAGTCATATTAATGAGTATATGAACAGTATATGATAAATGTAATGGAAATCAAAATATATATTATGTATATATTTAATATTTATACATAAATACTAATTTGAATATTTTATGATCTTGTTAATTACCCGATATAGTGTTTTATCCAAACACATTCAAATATCTGAATACTAAATAATTGAGACAATAATGTCTTTAAGAAAAGATAAAAACCTTTTCGAGACATTTTCAAAAGATATACTAAATTATTAATATATTATTTTATTGGATTAATTTATGTACTTTATGATTCATTAAATGTCCAATACATTTAAAAAATTGTATTATACTTTATAAGAAAGTTAAATGTAGTTAAGTTAAGAGTTAAGTATGAAAAATAATAAATATAAAGTAAAGATGATGTTAAATAATAGTTTTATAGTTAAGGCAAAATGTACATGCCCTCATGGCCAAGTAGTTTAACACTATATAGCGGCCCTAAAACTTTATATACCCTATAATCTTAGCTCTACAGACAAATCTTGACCATAGAATTTTAGAAAAAGTAACATATGTGATGAAGTAAAAACTATCAGCCAAATATATGGTGGTTTTAATAGCCCTGCTACTATTATTTCAGATGAAGATTTTGCTACTTTCACACATACTTTGGATAATTTATCTATCTCAGTTGGGTTTTCTTGGTTATTAAGACCTGCACCACAACATACAAAACCAAATGAATCTTTAAAATTTCAAATGAGTTCTATAAAAAGTGTAGTAAATAAAGATGTTTATAAACAATGTAAACAATTAGTAAAGGCAGGAAATTTTGATGCAGTAAGAAGTTATATAAATGGTAGCTGTTTTATAACTGATGATATTATTTTAAAAATTTCTGAAATAACTACAGGTTAAAATAAAATTGACTGTGGTATTATTACCGTAAAAAAAAGATCAACTGCAAGTCATTTCAGTCATTTATTATCTACTTGCCAAAAAAATTAATTTTCAAAATCTTTTTTTAAATCACAAAAGAATGATACTAATTTATAAGTGGGGTTTAACAAATGAAAAATTAGGCATTAAAGTTTTGGAAAAAGAACAAATTGTAAATATTGTACCAATTGAGTTATTGTTATCGAACAATAGATTTTTAGGAGCTTCTCCAGATGGCTTAATAAATTCTGATTTTATTGTTAAGATAAAATTTCTATGGAAGTTCAGAAATAAAGCATTTGATATTGAACTTAAAAATGATCAAAGTTGTGTAATATACATAAAAAATAATTCTGTTTATATTAACAAAAAGCACTTTTATTGGCATCAAATCCAAGGACAACTATATTTATTTGACCGTAAGTTGTGTTATTTTGTCATTGGGACACCTAATCAAACAATAATTATTATCAAAGTCGAAAAGGATCTTAATTGGTTAGTTAATCTTGAAGTATTAGAACAATTTTTTATTGAGAAGTTAATACATTTTCTTATTGAAGAATAAATATCTGTATCACTAATATATATATTTATACATTATTTATAATATTAAAGAATTAAACACAAAAAAAATTATTTTAAAATAATTTCACATAATGAAAAAAAAATTAAGTACAGAGTAACCTCTGACACCTTTGGTTGCTGAAATTTCGTCCGCTACTTAGAGGTGTCCGGTGGTATTTAGAGGGAGAAATACAATAGGTATGAGGTTTTCCTGTAGAAAAGTAGTGAAAATGTCGGCTATTTAAATGTCCATTAAGGAAGGTTTCACTGTATTTATTTTATTTTTATAATATCAAATAACGAAAAACTATAATTAATGATAACAAAAAATGATACACTTAGTTTAGTCTTAATAAAAAATAGGTAATAGCTCCAAAATGAGCTTTTTTATAAGATTTTAAAAATTAAATACATTTAATATTGGATTATTTAGATAAAAATTATTATTTAAAAAATATTGAATTTTATATAGATTGACATTGTCAAATTTTATTTCACAGTTTAATACCTATAACTTAAATTTTTTAAATTTTTTTCAATTGGCATCATTTTGCATTAGTGCATCATAACTTACTCGTAGACCACAGTCATACATAAGGTGACTAAGTAAAAAAATAAAAATTATGTTTTGTAATAAAAATTATGTAAAATTTTGAAATAAAATTATAAACATTTTCAGTTAATCAATACTAATTTGAATATTTTATGATCTTGTCCATAACCTAATATAGTGTTTTATCCAAACACATTAAATTATTTGAATCCTAAATAATTGAGACAATAATGTCTTTAAGAAAAGATGAAAACCTCTTTGAGAAATTTTTAAAAGATATAATTAAGATATTTTTTTACAAAGGTATTGGATTAATTTATGTACTCTATGATTTATTAAATGTCCAATACATTTTAAAACTTTTATTATACTTTATAAGAAAGTTAAAGTTAGTTGAGTTAAGTTTAATTAAGTTATATTTACTGTAGTAATTTTTTTCTAACAGCAGACAGTATAGTTACTGTATTAGCACCTCTATATTAATGTATCAATTTATTAATAATAATTTAATCTTATAATTTGATTATAATATTCTTAAATTAAGAATTTATTCATCACAATTTTGTAATATATTTGTACATATTATTATGTATCAGCAATAAATAAATATAAATGTGTATACACCACCTAACATTAGAACCCAATACTGCAAAATAATGTGGAATATTCAAAGAAAAATATTATGTGTATTAGTTTATGACAAAAAAAATTATGTTTAGTGCTTTTAAATACAAAACAATATTATGATTATAAAAAAAAGAATTTTTGTCTTATATTTTGAAAACATGATTCTTAAGAGGACACCATAGCCGTACGTCACTCCGTCTTACTAACGTAAAACAACAAGTTTGCATTCAGCAGAATCGATTTTATACTATTAGCATTAATATTAAAAGTAAATTTACTTACTACCAAACTTTAAGGTAAGAATATTATCTAGATCATCATGTGAACTTTTATTGATATTCTTAATTTTAAGTTTTAATATTTTATATAACACAGCTTACCTTTAAATTAAAACATCAATGAAAACTATAACTCTAATATTAAAACTAAAAATATAAAATGGATTTTGCTGAATTCCAATTTTTCATGATGAGAAAGACAACACATGTGGGTACAACATCCTCTTAAGCAACAGAATTATTTTTATAATTAAATAATATTATAACTTGATATTATTTAAATTGTATGAATAATTAAGTATAACATATAATTCATTTAGTTGCATATTTATTCAAAATGTAGTAAGTTTATAATATAGATTAAAAACTAATTTGAAATATATTATGTAATATGACATTTGCAGTATGTAATATAATTTTAAATAATATAACTTGCTACTATTATTGTTCAAAACAAATGTTTCTATAAATAAACACTTAATAAAATATAAACAAAAATAAGGTATCCTATATATTAACATTAAACCCATACATTTGATAGTCGTTAGTTTTTTGATAAAAAAAAAAAAAATAAAATTATATGTATAAAGATAATGTAACAGAAATTGTCAAATGATAATAAAAATTCACTTTAGAAGATGAATTAGGCTCGTTCACCACGGATACGTCTGGCTAACTGAATGTCTTTCGGCATAATGGTAACACGTTTGGCATGAATAGCGCATAAGTTGGTGTCTTCAAACAAACCAACCAAGTATGCTTCACTAGCCTCCTAAAATAAATACAATTTAGATACTAGTAAATGTATGATCAATTTAGTTACTGAAAGGTCACCAATAAAATTATTAATGAGAAATATGGTAGCACATCAAAAATACTGATTGTAAATTATATAATATCATTAAATTTAAACCAAAATTAACAACATAAATAATTAAAACTAAAGTAAACCTATAATTTAAACAAAACTTATAAAACAATGATACCTGCAAAGCCCCAATAGCCGCACTTTGGAAACGTAAGTCTGTTTTGAAATCTTGTGCAATTTCTCTAACCAAACGTTGAAAAGGCAATTTGCGGATCAGCAACTCTGTAGACTTTTGGTAACGACGGATCTCGCGGAGAGCGACAGTACCGGGACGATAACGATGAGGTTTTTTAACTCCACCTGTGGAGGGCGCGCTTTTGCGGGCAGCTTTGGTAGCCAACTGTTTACGCGGGGCCTTTCCCCCGGTAGATTTACGAGCGGTCTGCTTAGTACGAGCCATGGTTCAACTGAAACAAATTCCGAAATAAAAACAATTTGCATTGAAGCAATCAGATCACTGACACCCAAGGAGCTAAGGAACATTGCGGCAAAACTAAAAGCCTAGAAATACTGGTCAGCATTGAAATCAAAAACCAAACCGAGCTGGTTGCAAACCAAAAAGTTCACGAGTGTTAGACAGACGCCGCGTTGAGGCGAAATGGATCGAGTGAATTTTTGAATTTACGGGTCCGGCGGTAGGTAGGTACTTACTAACTCAGTACGCGTGAACGGCGTCTGGTGAAGTCGAAAGACGTAATAAGCAGTCGTTGAACGAAAGACGTGAGAAAACACGTAAACGAATTACGGAATTATACGACGATTACACAATGGCGAAGGTTTGATAAAATTGTTTGAATAGACAGATTAGAGAGGTCAACAGTCGGGCGTCGACGTCATTTAGCACGGCAGAGGACGGGTAACAGTAACGGGACCGCCGGTTGGCCGATCTAATGACGGCGTCTGCGATTGGACTTTAACGAAAAATCGATAACGCGAAAGAATAAAATATACACAAAGTTATTAAACTTACACAAATAAAAAATGTTTCACTGCGTTAAACAGTTTGAGACTGGGATTAGTTGGTGACCATAGCAACCGGCGAAAATTCCGCCTGCTTATTGATTTCGCATCCGTCGAGTACCGGGTCGACGCTCACGTCCCCGTTTTCGTGCAGTCAGATGAGTTTGACCAGTGTACTCGTTCAGATCGTATTTCCGTGTGAATGTGCTCCATTCAACATTTTCTTTAGGTATTATTTAATTTAATCGTTGGCAATGGTTATTTCAACATAGAACATTTTCTGCAGACATAAAACTACATTCATATTGTGGTATTGAGAAATTCAGTCCTAATTATTAACTAATAGTTTAGTACTAGGTGTCTAGCTATTGCTGTTGCAATATGAAAAATATCTTCAACGAGGAAATAGCGAGGCTTCGATTTGAAAAAAAGTAACTCTTGTAATAATTGATATCGAGAATTCTTTTTTTCAAATTGAAGGTTGTGCTGTTATATTTTAATTTATTTCAAGAAACTGGAACACTGTGCTGGATGAATTCACAAGAATATTTTAATTATTTTTGATTTTCTCCATAGACTTAAATGTGATTTAATAACCATATACATTTCTAATGTTTTATTTTATTTTATTAGTTATACACATTAATTGGCATGATACTGAATTGTTTTTGTTATATACAATAATCAATGCATTTATGATTATTAATTAATTCATACATTTCAGATTCATGTGTTGTAGTAATTTCAAATAATTATTTCAACATTGAATATTTTCTGCAGATACAAGAAGAATATATTCATATTACGTCCTTGAGAAATTCAGTCATAATTATTATGCATTAATAGTTTAGTACCATCGCTACACAAAGACTACTGTTGTAATTTGAAAAATATCTTCAATAAGGAAATAGTCAGGCTTCGATTTGAAAAAAAATAACTCTTGTAATAATTGATCTCAGGAGTTCTTTTTTTTAAATTGAAGGTTGTGCTGTTTTATTCTAATTTATTTCAAGAAACTGGAATACTATGATGAGTGAATTCACAAGAATATTACAATAGATATTTTTTAATTTTATTCACAGACTTTTATAAATGTGATTTAATAACCATGAACATTGTACATTAATAATGTTTATTTTATTTTATTAGTTGTACTCATAAATTGGCATAATACTGAATTATTTATTTTATGAATAATAATAAATACATTTATGATTTATTAATAATTTATGAATTTCAGGTTTATGTGTTTCAGTTTAGTAGGTCAGTAGGCGTTATTCACATAATACATAATATATCCATATTTAAAACAATACCTAAAAACTATTATTATAATATATTCAAGCAAATACAATTTTAGTTGTAAAAATGGTATTATAAATCAACTCTTGTCTCTTATTCTGGTTATTGTTATTTTTTTTTAATGTATTAATGTATTAATTGTACTGTATATTCATCAATTATATCAAATATTAATCATGATAACCTTTATTAGTTTCTGATGGATAAAATCTACATTAAACCATATATTCACAACATTCATAATAAAGAGCTTGTGAGTTCTGCAGTGTTTCAATTATTATAATATATAATTGTTAATTGATAATTGTTTTCAACTGTACTAATATGAATACCTATAAATATAAATAATTAAAATAATCTAAAGTTTTTTATTATTTACTATACAAATTGTTAAGATATACTTAAAAAAGGAAAGGGCTATTATGTGTGTTGTTAGTTTGTTACCTTCCTTAAAAATTAAATAACTGTTACTTTAACTTTGAACTTGAAATTCAATTTTGCTTTTGAATTTACTAGAAAATCTAGCAATCTAGGCTTTTAGAAGATACAGTTTGGTAGAAAGCAATAGAACATAGAACATTTTTTTGTTTATTATAAGGTCACTTATTTTAAAAGATATTAAAATTAATTATATTAATGAATAGTTATTTTTAAAATGTCTCTTAGTGTTAAAATTATCATTATTTTAATTCCTGATTATGGTTCATCTTCATTAGTGGAAAATGCTCAACAAGTGAATTACATTTCCATTTAAAAATAATATGGAGGTGATTAAAAGTATCCTCAGAAAACTTAATTAGTCTTCAGAACAAAATTAAAATAAAATTCTAAATAATTTTTTAATTATATACAATTAATTGTTTTTAATTTCGAATAAATTTAATTTAAAAAATATAAAATATAGAGATATTTTCACAACCATGCGAACGCAAGTACTGACACTGTTGAAAATTTATAAATATATTTTGTCTAATAGGTAAATAATGAATATAAAGTATAATCTAAGATCATTAATGTATATAGTTATTGGACAGAAACAAATAAGATAAACTATAATCAAGTTATTAATATTTTACTAATACTTTCATATACTTATTTCCTATATGCATTATACACTTACAGTTTTTATGAGTACCTAACATTATCGAAGTATAAATATATAATACTACTAAACCATCGAAATTGTCAAAATTTACGAAATACGTATTAAAAAAAATTAAAAATTTTACAAATAATGTTAAAATATGTATTTATGACGAAACATGTAAAATAAAATATGTTTTATTTTATTGCAAATCACGTGAAATGAGCTTATCATTTGCAATACTTAATTTATCATGTTTTAGTAAAAATATGTATTTATCTACATATAAATCCCAGTCCTAGTTAGCAGTGACGGCTGGTTAGGTTAGTGCGTGGGGGTGGTGGGGGTGCGACTTTAAATTTAATACCCCTAGTTATAGATATAACAAATTGTCAAATTAATTATAATTAAAACAATAAAATTAAATAATATATATTATGTCATGGACGACGTTACCAGTAGTCAAAAACGCGTTTGTAAGACCGCAGTTGAAATGTACACGTATGCACAATGACACGATTATCATTTATAAATCTTCGTTTATTGTTTATTATAATATGGTTAATAATATATCATTATATTATTAATATTTTTAAAATAATAAAAATGTTTAAAAATAATAATCGACAATATTAATAGTGATTAGCAACCGACAACGACGAGCGTACACATAGTTAATTTTAAAAATAAATTTACCATTATAATAATATACAGATATTTTACTGTATGGACGACGCTGCCGGTCGTCTAGACCCCGCAATAAGATCGCAGCTTAAACGTACCCGCACGCACGCGATTGCATTGCCATAGGTTACTATGTACATATTCAGAATTACTTTTGGACGAAGCTGCCGGTCGTCCAGACCATAGATCACTGCTCGTGTGTGCATGCGTACCCATATGCTCTTAGTATCTCAAGGAAACAAATTTAATGTTCGCATACGACAAAATATAGGTACTAGAAATTTAAAAATCGCAGTTTTAATAAAAATTATTTTTTTAAAAATATAAAACTAAGAATATAAATTAATTTTCTTCTTTAAATTAATTTTAGTATAGGGTGCGATCGTCCCGTCGTCAAAGCCAGAGCCGCCACTGCTAGTTAGGTCATTAAAAAATATTATGATTTATGTTGCAGTGATAAACTTATTATTGCGTCTTAATAAGTTTTATTAATTTCTTACATATTTATTGATTCATTATATATGTTTTTACATATCTATGTATTTACATCAACATTTTCACCACAGGTGTAATAGTTTTGTTAGATAGTAAATAAACAGAAAATAATATTATGATTTATTTTTTTAAGATAATATACCTTAAGTAACTTCTTTCATTAAACATAATATAATAACTTTTATTTGCTTTTATTTTGTATTAATTATATTGTTTTAAAATAAAAATAGTTATTGCAATGATACGCAAAAAAATTATACTTTAATAGGTATACATACAATATAAACAAGCAAAATATTTTTAATTTTTTTTAATTTATAAAATTATATTATAAATTAGGTACCTATACTATAATATTGTTTCTTACGCTATGTGCTATGCTAATAAAAAACTGACGTAAAAATATACCTAATTTAGTATAATTTATTAAATTAATATTTTCACACTGTTTATTGTACAACTATACATATAATAATAAACGTATAGGATAATATGTTATAATAATATATTAATATTACCATTACCTAATGAATATTTTATGAGGTTTATGAAAAATAAGATATCATTAAAGTATCCAACTGATAGAATTATATTACATTGGTATTTTATATTTTGAATACATTCTTATAATATTAAAATAATAATATTTGTTTGTATTTAATATATTATAAATTATAATAAATTAATAAAATAAATGTATTATATTTATAATAATATATTAACATTACAAAAATTATGTCAAATAATATTCCATAATGGCTTGGCCAAATAATGTTACTATAGGTATAAAAAAAAAATAATTAATTTATATCAGCTCAGTGTTAAATAATAATAATATTTAGTAATAATTATGGCTTGGGATTTAATGCCCTAAAAGTCCTTAGTATAATATGCATGCATTTATGCCTTAAAAACCACTAAATATGCTATTAAAATATGCATTAAAAAAAATAAGAATCATAGTGTTTAATCAAATATTATTAGTTTAATATCTAGATAATATTTGCAATATTGTCAAGATTATAAATTATTTATTATTATTTTTCTTTTTTTGTTTTTTTTTAATCACGGTGGCGGTGTACCGATAAGTAACAATGCAAGTAATCGGCAAGAAAAACACTAACATTAATTTTAAAATATTTATTTTATATGAATAAAACCTTCATAATATCTCAGGTCCACAAAATCTATTTAAAATTAAGTTTTTTTTATATAATTATAATACGTATATCTTTTTATAAATAATTGTCAAATATGCAACTATTAATTTAAAATAATAACTGCTTTGAAGTGGTGTCACTGGACGTCCCCTTCACTCAAGTCTACAAGTCCTGTATTTTACTGTAAACACTCAAAATTTACTTATTGTATTATATGTGTATACAGATTGTAAATATTCATTAAAAAAAAAAAATAATAATAATAATAATAACTGGTATGACTATGAAACAAATTTATATTTTATTTTATTATTTAGCTATGTTTTTAATGATTATTGTGAATTCCTAGGAGTCTCTACTAAAACTATATTTCTAGTGTTTTTTCAGTGTTTTCAGTATTATTTTATATAATTAAGACACAATAAAATAAACACGCAAAATTAATAATCATAATCATATAAACCGAATAAAATCAACATTAATTTGGTCATCACTACGCTCTTCACTGCAGTGGCGTCGTTGACGTCAAGTTATAAAAATTGTATTATAATAATATCATTAATATCAGCTACCATTGATTATATTTATAATTAATGCAGCTACCTATTGTGTAGCGGTGTAGCCTATGAGGTACCAATATCTGGGAATAGAATAAATAAATGCAGATTATATTATAATGAACATTGTACCTATAATGTATTTGTCTATAGGTATATCTACGTAATTTATATAAAAATGGTCCCGTAAACTCTCACCGCTAGTCGAATGCGTCAAATAAGACGACAACGACGCAGGTACCGTGGATACTAGAAAAAGGGTAGAAAACGATACACACTTTCTCCGCCCCCATGTTGCTTTAGAGTCGTGCAGGGTTACGAGACCCTTTCCATTCGTGCAGTGTAATTATCGTCGGCGGCACACTGACAAGCGATAGAGCCCCTGCAGTGGTATAGTCATGGCAATTTGTTACGGCGACGGTTACGGAGACAGCCGTGAGATGGTTGTATCATGTTTTTACGCCAAAAGCAAATTGGCAATGGCCAATGGCCTCAATACCGACTGCAATTACGACAGGATAAGATAATGAATAAAAATATAATAATAATATAATTAAAAAAAAATTATAATAGTTTAATACAAAACAATGTTAATGAATAAAGAACGAATATACACACAATGTATATTGTATACCTACCGAGTACCGACTATATACTGCGTAATGAACTTCAATAACAGTATAATTGCATACTTACAAAATGTAATATATAAATAGATATTAAACAGAATAATTTAAGTGATTATCATTAATCATTATTAAAGATAGAAAAATATAACTAAATTACCAAGTATCCTAAAAAAAAATAAAAATTGTATGGACATTATTATTAAAGTACCTTCCTACGGTTATTATTTAAGAGGCAAAATTTAGCAATTTATAATTTCGTCTTAGCCACTCGGGATCTATAAATGTGTTAGGTACTTGTAAAATTGTAAATGATTATTAGTGTGATTGAAATTCAATACGGGTACCAACTGGAGCTGCCGACGGATGCCACTCTCGTAAGTCGTAAGGAGATTGTAAATTCTACCGATTTAGATATAAATAGTCAATTTTTGGGTTGAATTTAAAACATTTTAATTCCACTGGTATGATTTTTTTATTTACTTGAAAACATGTTAACTCCACCGATGGTAAAATCCACAGATTAAAAATATTTTTAGTATAGCTGCACATCAACTGTCAACTATGTGTGTTTTATTTTAATTTTTTTTAACTACCAAATAATTATTATTATTAATAAGTATGTATATATATTTTTAAAATTGTGTAAATAATTTTATAAGCATCTGAATATAATATGTATAAATTCGAAATCTGTACATAAATTATGACTATTGGCTATTGTAAACTATTGTATTACCTATTGTAACTTATTATTATTATTATTATTATTGCTTACTAATTTTATTGTTATTGCATGTTTAATAATTTTATATCTCACAATATACTGTAATACTAATTAATTAATCTCAAATGTAAAAAGGTTAATCCCGAATATCTAAATAAAAAAAATAATGTATCAGTGGAATTTACACGAAAAAAGGTCAAAAAAGGTCGCAATCGGTGGAATTTACAAACACCCCTTAATCAATTGTTACAGAATTGACGACTAATCAAATCTTTAAAATATATATTTCTAACAGAAAAGCAGAAAAGTAGTTTATGTAAAGCAATGAACATATATAGTAAAAACACTACATGCCATTACGCGTAGTACAATATCATCTACCAGAACATAATATTATATTTATAGGCGCAATTTCAACTTTTTACTTACGGGAGGGAGCGAGGAGCTGAATATATTAAAGACAAGCACCCCACCCACCACCATTTATATTATTTTACCTTATAATATTTTTTCATTATTCGATTACATTTTTTTCCCTAAATTACCGTACACTCACGGCAAAACAAATTGACTTGGGTATGTTTAACCATCACCATAAAAAATTATGATTTATGTCTAATATTAAAAATAGAATAATTATTAATAAATAAATAAAATTAATATTATGCTTTAATTTTATTAGTTGAACATGTATTATATATTTATATATATATTGGAAATGATAATACTATACGTCTATATTATTAGGTATTATTATTAATATTATCTATTATTAATACATTTTTGTTTTATAAACAAATCAATTTAGTTTTCAAAAAAACATTATAAACGACAATAACTATTATATCTAGAGCCTATTACAACAATGATTTACAAGCTATATGAAAAACATTGTGTAATAGGCTCCCGATAATTACTATTTTAGTCTTTCATATTTTTTAACAAATTCAATTAATATGTATAATAGCTCAAATGTTATTTGAAATATTTAGTTCAATATTAATAATTGACAAATCTGAAAATTTATCTTGCTCCATTAAGGTGTGTAATCCATTTTTTTTTCAGCACATGATAGAAAATGAGCGTTTACACGTAGTGCAACTTATGGGTATGGTTAGTGAAAGTTTTAGGAGTTATTAAATAAATTTGGACAGATTTCGTATTGCACTACTTTTTCCAAATCAAAGTTTTTTTTTCGTAAGGAATTGAAGATATATTTTTTTTGCCTCTTTCATTTCACACTTTGGACTTTACAGCATCAGTTTCAAATTTCGACAATTCTTAGAAAGATAATTGTATCATAACGTTTCTATACCAATATGTTTACGGACATTAAATTTATACATTCACTTTATATTGATCAATGAAACAAATCAAGGCTTTCACGAAAAAATTGTTTCTCCAAATTTGTGACAATGCTATTAATTATTTTGAAATAAATTACTCTCCAGTGCTCTTCTATTGTTATATCAGATTGTTCAGCTTGTTTATTAGATACCTAACCTTTTAGATTCTGAACGAAGTAATGGATGTATTGATTTTACAATGATTAGAGTTTTTTTAATTTTATTTTTGTGTCTGTCATCACGTTTTGGAGCAGTAATAGTGCTTTGATTTTTGATTTTTACCCCCTTTTATTTGCTGTAATTCAAAAACGAATCATTGTAAATATTTGAAATTCTCACCGAATGTTTATATTAGCGTTGTCTATTTACGATTTAATTTTTAAACTACATATTTATAGACTATTGAAATTTTCGATTTTTCAAAATTTTTATTTTTTGAAATGCCGATATAAAACATTTGACTTTTCAAAAAATTTTTAAAATTTAATACAAGGTTTATTATTAGTTGTTCTTATTGTAAAAAAACTCGTTTGTCAAATTTTTTGTTTATAAGCATTAAAAGTTCAAATGTTTACAAAATATATCAAAACCGCGAAAATTTGCAAGGAATTTTGAAGTTGAAAATTCATAAAATTTTTGTGATTTATATCTAAGGTTTAAAAACCCAACACAAGGGTCATCTTCATAACTTTTTCTTAAAATAACTGTAAAAAATAACTCCAGCATCAACAAAGAAAAAATTTTATGAGCGCATGAAATTTATTTTTTTACGAAATCGAGTAAAATAACGATATATTACAATTTAAATATAAGTTAAAATATAATATATCCTACTAATTATCCTAGACTGACAAATAATCTCCGTTCTTAATTGTTGTTCGCGTACAATAATACCTGTCATTGCATTCAAATTTAACACAGCCATTATGGTGACCTACTCATTTCCATCTTTACTATACAGAAGAGCGATATCCACTTGCTTACCTATTTATTAAAATTAAATTCTATAATTTATGTTAATTTTACCCAAATTACCAATTTTATTAGTTTTCATTGAAAATGTGCGCTAATGGTTATGATATTTTGTTATCGACACCTGTTATTGATAAATAATCACATCAACTGTATGAGTGTGAATACGATTACGGCATTTTAGAAAAGTTTTTATTTTTGTATGATATCAATACGTTCTTTGACTTAATACGAGCGATCGAACTATTTTTTTTACGAAAAAACCACTTTAGATAAAATGGAATTTGATTAATTTTATAAAAAATTAGATACTTATTACGTAAATAAACCTGGGAAAAAATGAGATTTAATTAATAATTGAAGACATTTTAGTAGCTAAAGTAAAAATGTAAGTAATCGTTAAAATATACAAAATATTAGTAAATAAAAATTACTTAAGAAATATAAATTTTTTACAATCAGGACATGTATTAAAAAAAAATTTTATTTTATTTTATTTAGAATTACCCATACCTACTTTTATCGTTATTAGAATCAAAATGTTTTAAAAATTGTACGTTTAACGTTAGTAATAATTAACTTAATTTAAACTGATCATATTTTTTTCATAACAAATCATACCATGTTATAATTCAAAAATATTAGATTTTTGTAGTCGCGTTGACGTTATTATTATTAAATTATTTCGATTTCACAAAATGATACCTATTGATGTAATTAATATTTAATTTAAAATATTACACTAAGTGTAAAATAAGAATTTCCATTTCATAACTGAAACAAATGAACGTATAAGAATATAGGAGTATGGTAAAATGTAGTTGCGCGTTGGCTATAAAAACGATACCAAACTAATGTAAAATATAAACTTAATAATATTTCAGTACATTTGATAAATAAAAATAATTCACGAAAACCAAATGATAAATGATAATAATGCTTGTGCCGGTGGTCGTCGTGTGTTGAAATGGCAGTTATTTAATTTTTATAAAATTATTTTGAATTGGTGACAAGAACATAAAAATGTCGTTGGCCGTTGCATGAGTAATCTCTGCCGAACCGGATCGGATTTTCGATTATATCAAATTTAAAATATCGATATTTCGAATGAAAAATAATCAATGTTTATCACTATTATAATATAGGCAGCGATAGGTAGTGATTTGACGAGTGGGTACAAGATGGGTATTGGTAGCGACTAAAGAGCCCATATGATAATCGGTTCTCTATAGTCTATAGCAGCGGTTCCCAAATTTTCTTAGCATCGGAGCCTTTTTTAAGTAGAAGTTTCTCGTGGAGCTCCCAAGAAATATTTATCGTTAATTCTTATCTGTCTGTGTACATTTATTGTAGTATTACGAACGGAGCCCTTGATAAGCTATTGCGAAATACTAAGGGTTCCCGCTCCGCGGAACACAGTTTGGGAACCGCTGGTCTATAGGCATTGGGCGTGCGCTGTGCAATGTTATACTTTTTGTGCAACAGGTCGCGCCACACGTTCGAACACAACGATGATAAGGGTGACAAACTGACAACTTCGATACGACTCTCGAGTCTCGACGGTCTGATGTCATTTGTCGCTAGTAGTCGTCACTTATAAGTTGCAGTATTGGAGGTTGTCCAAAATAATTTGTCTTCGTCGTTTGTTGTCTATTTGTTACCTAAGTGCACTGAATATTAGAAGCATCAGAGAGACTGCGAGTTTTCATCAGGATTCTCGAAATGGATAAAATCGAGATTGCTACCAGGAAGGCTAACAATTTGGGTACGTGTCCGCCGCCCGCACCCACTATGCGAACAGATATGATTCGAGATATTCATTTATAATACTTGTATTTTACGATTCCCAATACACTTTATTCATTTGTATATTTTGTCAATCGTTATGATTTTAGGGCTCAAAATTAAAGTGAAATTATTAAATGTTACTTAAATAAATTCTAAAAAATCTAAAATACTTAATGTCACAATCCTTAATTCAATATTATTCTATATTTTTATTTCGTTTAACAGTATATTCCTACATACTTATTCTCAAACAAATTAACTATACAAACTGTGGTGATAGTTAATTTGACAGTGACTACAGTAATATTTTACTATATTAGATTGTTGGATCGTACACGATTTTGTCCCCCATCTCGTGTAATTTTATACTAGAGTATAATTTAATTTTAATTTTTCATGATGCTTAGCAAATTAGTTTTTGTTAAAACAAATAAGTTTCTATATTTATTTAAAATCAATTCTAAAATAATTAAATGATGCGTACAATTAATATATTAAATTAGTTTTATTGTTAACAAAATTAGCTTTAATTTTAATTAGATAATAAGTTCTCAAGTGTCACTAGGTAACTATTCTCATCTCATATTGCCATATATTGGATGGCTATTTTGTCTTTAAATAAATATGTTTTAGAATAAGTTTATTCATATTAGAATACATAACAATAATTTGATAGTGATTAAATTATTTTATTTCTTGCTGCAAATATACCTAAAATGCTTCATATATAATATTCAATCTAATCAATTGTTATAATTTATCAGTTTTTAAAGGATAAGATGTTGAAACAATTTGATCACCAAAATTTCTTTTTTTTCATTGTTTTTTTAAATTATTTATAGATTTTCATCATCTGCATCTGGTGTAATTTGTCATTTGCTTATATTATAATATAATGCATAAAAACCAAAAATTAATATTGAAAATTATTTATTTAGTTAAAAAATAGATTCCAGATTTCTGAACTATAATATATTATTATTTAATGTTTACTGTCTGTATTCTGTTAGTAATTGAATATGCTTTATTATCATATACATCAATATCATAAACATTGTTTAATAGTTTTACATATGAGATACCTAAGTATTAATCTTGAAGAGAGACGTTTATACTTTATGAGCGTATTAGTTAAATAAATCACTTGAATTTTAATGTTAGGTATATTTAAATAATAAAAAAATATTATTTACCTAATTATTCCTATAAATGGTTTATATTTTTTTTAATTTTCTTTTTTAGGTACTTTATGGGATTTTATTCTAATAGAATTTAATCGTGGCTATTTTCTAGAAAATGACGAAAAAGAATTTTCAGACAGAAGAGAAAAAGTTTATACTTTGATGAAAATACCCTTAGAAGTAGAACGATTCATCTTCTATGGCATTTGTCAGGTATGTAATAAGTCTCAATTAGTGTTTAAATTATACATAGTGTATAACATATTACATAACTTACCTTACAAAGTACCATACAAGTTACAATCTATTATAGACTTAAAATTAATGTGTATTAATTTTAGTGTGCAGATTCATTCCTATTTGTTTATACATTTTTACCATTGCGAGTATTTATAGCATTAAAATCATTAGTGTGTAGTACCTTATCAAAGTTTATGTAAGTATTTTACAAACTGTCATAATCATTTAAAATGTATTGTTTATATTTTGTATTAGGAACAAAAATAATAGAAAACAGTTATCTAGTGCGGAGATTTGCGACTTACTAAAGATGGCTGTACTTATAACATGTTATATTATGTTAGTACCGTTAGATACATCAATGATATATCATTTAATTAAAAGCCAGTCGGTTATTAAGTTGTATATATTTTTTAACATGTTAGAGGTAGTTATCAAATATTTAGCTTTACATTCACTACATTTTATTTAAATAATATAATATTTTTTTCAATTTTAGGTTGGAGACAAGTTATTTTCATCATTTGGCCAAGACGTTTTAGATGCATTGTATTGGACTGCTACTGAACCTAAGACTAGCCAGCGTAAACATTTTGGTGTTTTACTACATTTTATTATTGCTGTGTTATATGTCTGTATCCTTTTAAATAATACCTTAGATATTTTAATATAATAGAATTAGCTTTAATGTAAGTCCTAAAAGATAAAACCAATTTTTAATTTTCCTCAATATAGAATATTAGTGTTACATAGTATAATTGTATTATGCCAAGCTACCACATTGAATGTTGCTATTAATTCAAGGCGCAAGGCATTACTACCAATCATGATGTCCAATAATGTAATGTGATTTTAATATTTTACTGTGAAAATAATATTGTATTTAACATTTTTTATGATTAATACTAGTTTGTAGAATTTAATGGAAGTGTGTTTAAAAAATTTAATAAAACAACCTTGTTCCAATTATCATGCAATGATGTCCGCGAAAGATTTAATCTGTTCATATTATTATTAATGGTTGTAGTGCAGACAATCAAAGAATATCAATGGAGTAGTGGTTAGTATTTATTTCATTGTGGCCAAAATTAACTTATGCTTAAGAAAAAAAATTAAAATTGAATTGCCAATGTTTACAAATTATCTTTCCAAACAATTTAAATTGGTTTTATAAAATAATCCAAATCAAATAATATTATTATGTATTGTTTTTTATTTTAACTTATAGGTTTAACTGTAAGCTTACTTTAGATTTTATTAATTTAATTATTTATTTTCTATTAATTTTTTAAAAACATTTTATTGTTATATCTTATATGGTACAGAATCATTTTGCGAGTTAATGCTCAACTGTATGTATATTATGATTTTGGAAATAATAATTGATTGGACGAAACATGCATTCATCACAAGATTTAATGAAATTGACTTGTCAGTATACAATGAATATGTATTAAAATTTGCCAATGATACTGTAAAATCATATTATCAAAAGGTAAACACATTCATGATTATTGATTATTAATAGTGTGCCTAGTTAATGAATTTATTAAATCAATCATTTTGTTTAACAGGCGTTCAGTGATAACTCGGATTTAGTGGCAAGACGAATGGGTTTTATTCCAATTCCACTTGGAGTAGTTATAATTAAGATTCTAACTAGATGTATATCTTTCGATAAACTATTATTGTCCATAATAATTTTATTGTCTATATTTATATGTCTATTTACATTGAAAATTGTTAATCTTGTATATATACTAGGAAGAGCTTCCGAGTTGATAGACCTCCACAAAACTGTATGTGAATATTTACTCTTATAATGGCTTATGAAATTATTAATTCATATACTTTATAATTAATATAATTTTATTTTTAGCCTTTAATAAAAAATAATCACATTATAAATGACATAAGTTGTGAAGACAAAGAAATTACTACAATAAGATCACAAAACAATGAGAAAGATAAAAACAATAAACCTTCACTACTGGTTGAAGTGTCGCCATTGGGACATATACCAATTATTGTGACTAGCAATGTAAGTATGAACAACAGTTTTAAAAAGTTTATTATTTATATCAATACTTCATGAATAAGTTTTAAAAATAAATTTCAATCTTTCATATAATCAATAGACGGATATACAGGAGTCGTGCCTTAATACACAAGTAGTAGAAGACATAAATTCAGATTTGTTATACGGTGATTCTGATTTAAACTTAACTAGATTATTTACTTGATCCTAGTATATCAAGTACAAAATCAGGTTGATCATTGAAATATACAAGTCTGTTATTTTATTGAACAACACTCAATATTTCAAAATGTATTTATGTTATTGATAAAAAATTTAAGTTCTTGTTTTTTTGAATGACAATTTTAATTTCATATTATTAAGCAAAATATTTTTTGGAGTATTTTGATATATATAAATTGAAATTTTGACAAATAGTTAATGAGTTATAAGTATTTAAAGTTTAGGTGAATGGAGTGGAAAGGTACAGGAATACCCTGTAAGATGTTGGTCTATTATTCCGCTTACTTATACTTAAAATACTAATAACTTATTAACTACTCGTCCGAAATTCGATTTTAATGTATCGAAGTACAAAGAAAAATATTCTGCTACAGAAAAATTAAATTAAAAATGTGTGAATTCATTCAAAAAAGTAAAAAACTTACTAAACAATATTATTTTATTTCGACTAGAAATTATGTAAAACAATTTTATGATGAGTGTTTTTTGATAAATCGTCCAGTATATACATAAAAATTTTGTATATTTATATTATTTTATTCTATGTTAAATGAGACTTCCAAAAGCGTATTTTATAATTTTTAAATTATTAATAATTTGATAGATGATAGTAAAAATTACTAATCCTACAATTAGTATATATATTATATATTTATAACATTGTTATATAACAAAAATTTTGTATTTTTATATTATTTTATTCTATGTTAAATAAGACTTCCAAAAGGGTATTTTATAATTTTTAAATTATTAATAATTTGATAGATGATAGTAAAAATTACTAATCCTACAATTAGTATATATATTATATATTTATAACATTGTTATATAACAAAAATTTTGTATTTTTATATTATTTTATTCTATGTTAAATAAGACTTCCAAAAGGGTATTTTATAATTTTTAAATTATTAATAATTTGATAGATGATAGTAAAAATTACTAATCCTACCATTAGTATATATTATATATTTATAACATTGTTTTAATATGATATCCAAAATTCTTATCAACTTCCATATTACCATGCATATTTGTGTTTCTTAATGTTATGTTTTATTATATAGCAAATATAGCATATTTGAATCAGATTTTTCTTATTGATGGGTGAAGATATTGATGGGCCTATAATCAATTTTTCTGTGTTTTTTAATATCTTAATACAATGGTAATTAGTAAAATATTGTTTGTAGTTATAATATTTTACCTTTTAACTGATAATCGACAAAAACAATATACAAAATTTTATTTATCGCAAAATAATCTTAATTTAAAAATTCTTAGAGAAAAAGGTTTTTACTAAAAATTTATATTTATATTTAATCATCATCTGGGACTGGTGTCTAGTAGGGTAAATGTAAATAACAAAATATGAACATATTTTCACCAAAATAATGATCATTACTAAATACCAATACCTATGTGGCGGCTATGTCTGTAAATAGGTAAATCGTAAATATAAAAATACAAAAAACGTAGTATGTAATTATTGGTAAAATATTATTTAAGAAAATGCATTTAAGTACTTATTTATTTTAAAATATTTGAAAATAATAAATGTTATGTAAAATTGAATACGAAAATATGAATTCAATTAAACGGATTAGTATTTACACGATAAATAACACTTAAAAAAAAAAATAGAAACATTGGCTACAATCTCCATAGCTGTTCAATGCCCACTTTATGTTCACTGGGCACTGGTCCATGCATATCGCATATCACGTTTAATACTAGGGAATTTCTCTGCCATAATACATTGATCGAGCTTTATGGTTTTTGCTGTCTATTTGAAGTCCATAGTAACCTACTTAAGGATGGCACTGCAGACTAATCATATCTAATATCAAGGTAACTATGGATTAAAAATTAGTCTATTATTGAACAGTTCTGTACTTCTGTTTAGACGGAATAAAATATTTTTCATTTGATACATTAGCAGGTAGCACGAATTAAGATATACGCATTATTATTCGTGACAGGTATTTTAATTTGATTTTTTTTAAATTAGTGTAATTTAGATTTTGAGCGGTGCAATGAATGTATTGATATTAATGTGTTTTTATTTTTTATAATTTTTGGTTCACTGTACTTTAATAAGAAGTTGAAAAAATGATTAGATATGTAATTGGTAGGTACTATTGGTAGACTGTTATTGAGGCAATTCGGATAAGTTCGATAACACTTCGATCGAACATTCGGGTGACTGTTGTATTATTTTGTCTTAGACCAGGCGTGCTCAACCTTTTTCAACTTGCGGGCCACATTCGAAATTCATATTTATACTGCGGGCCGTATATACTTTACGGTTTTTTTTGTTCATTTCGATAAAATGTATAGTAAATATATTAGGACATCTATTGTATATTTTATCTGATATAATATTATTTACCGATTAGTTGAAAGGATAGCAGAGTAAACAACTTCAAAAATGTTTGATACGCCTATATTTTTACACTGTATTATTCATCAACAATCTCTGTGTGGTAAAATTATGAATTTGGAACATGTGATGAATATTGTTACAAAAACAGTCAATTTCATTAGATCGCACGGATTAAAACATAAACAATATATAGAATTTTTAAATGAAACGGAATCAGAACATAAAGATGTGTTGTATCATAACCAGATTAGGTGGTTAAGTCGAAGAAAAGTTTTAAAACAATTTTTTGATCTTCGGCGGGAAATTCAAATATTTATGATAGAAAAAAATAAACCAGTAGAAGTATTTGAAAACGAACAATGGATGTATAATCTTGCTTTCTTAACTGATATTTTAGTTCATTTAAATGAATTAAATCTTAAACCTCAAAAACTATTTTCGAGCTTATAAGTGATGTAAAATCGTTTGAAATAAAATTACGGCTTTTTAAAAACCAAATATTAAAGCAACATTTTTTACATTTTAAAACGTGTTAAGAAATTAAACAAAACTCTTTTATTGATGTTCCGACAAATAATTTTGTGAGTATGTTGGAACAATTATCAACAGAATTTGAAAACCGTTTTCAAGATTTCAAATCACATATCATTTCGGATGATTGAAAATCTATTTCTTTTAGATGAAAATGATGTCCAAGAAACTGTTCAACTTGAACTTATTGATTAAAAACAAATAATCATTTGAAAGATTTATATGAAGAAATCACAGATAAAAACACAGATTTAATACATTTTTATAAGACCCTTCCAGATGATTTTCCAAAAATAAAAGAATTATCAATGCGTGTATATTTATATTATTTGGTTCTACTTATATTTGTTAACAAACGTTTTTCACGCATGAATTCTGCAAAATGTTCAGAATGGTCTTGTTTGACTGATGAACACTTACACTTCTTATTAAGAATTGGCATTTCACATTTCACTCCAAATATTAATAATATGTCTAAGACTTAGACTTTTACTACTTAAATAGTAGCTTCATATATTACAAATTTTGTAAATGGTTTACGGCATTTGATTATAGCTCACGGATCACGGACAGTGCTCAGCCGTTCGACGCATAACTATGATATTACGGAACTTGCTATTATTTTGTAGGTAACCAACGTTGATTGTTGAAATCAAAATAAATTAGGAAATTTCATACCAAAGTACGGATTATCATTAATTTAAAGGTATCATATTATCAATTGTATTATTTATTTATATCATAATAAATTGCTTAACGATTTTGGGAGTTGCCGGTGCCTCGGAAACGGAATACATATACATAGGTATTGGACAATGTTATTTCACAGAAAAGAATAATTCCTTATGATTTCTATTTACTAATCAGTAATCGCCATAATTTGTTAACTTTTAGCCTTCGAATCGTTACTCATTAAGGTTCTAGCATCAGTGCTTTTTACACAGTACAAACCTGCCTGTATAATGTGTTGTGTAAAACGACAATATTATTAGTTATTATTTTTAATTTTCGTCTTCTTTGATACAGCATTCAGGTATTCGGTAAGTACTGATTTAATACCTACATTATTTTAACATTTAATCTTAATGATTAGTTACTTAATTCCTAAATAATAATTTGTTGGTAGTAATATACAGTGGCGTATTTTGCAAGTTTTTTTTTTTTTTGGGGGGGGGGGGTATCCAGATAATATAGGTATATAGGTACTTATTTGTTAATTGGTTGTAATATTTCTCTGTTTTACAACTACTACCGTCTACCATTAAGCTCAATATACTCATCTAATATTGTAATGAAATATTTTTTATTTATTTAATTAATTAATTAATAGTAGTAATTTTTGTGTAATTTAAATCATACAGGTATAAAATACCTACTGGCTACGGTAAACAAAATTTTAGTTTTAAAAATAAAAGCAAATAATAATCTAAGTATACACAAATTTCCGCTGAAAAAAACAAGTAACACAGACACATGAATAAGGCACAGAGTCGCAAGATAAAAATATAAATTGTATAGGATATATTGTATTGTAATAGGATAATAATAATATAATGTTATATTATTAAAACATTAGTTATCATCATCGATCACAATAATTTACTAATTATTACTATATATTTTGTTTGTTACATTCGATACCAGTGGTGCTATACGAATAAAAGTTTTATAAATAATTAAAAATATAATAGGATAATAAGTACATTATTTAAAACTAAATTAATTTTCTTTTCTAATTAGTTTATGACTTGGTATAATATTAAATTAGTTAATAACGAATAACATATTATCGTTTGCTAAATTCCCTTCAAAATTATGAGTACCAAAAGTATTGACAAATAATTGACCATTGATGATAATAACATAATTCTTGCACCGGTATTTTAGGTAAGTCAACTACAGCCATAAAATCAAAACCAAGACCTAAAACTTTTACTTTCTTGATTTTTAATCAAGTAAGTATGATAACTGAAATGAAAAAAGTCTGAATTTTTAAAACTTCAAGAATTTGTGTTAAATAGGAAAATGATTAAAATTTAACTTAGTTGTAACGAGTAGGTGGATAATTAAGCTGCTTTAACATAAAATATTAATGAGAAGATCTGATATCACACCCAAATACCCAATATGGCAATATATATATTAATATATAATATAATAATTTAAATCCACAAAAATTTCGGCGTGAACAGTTCCAAAATTTCTATTTTTTAAATTTTCTCTAAAATTATTATAGCTAAAAAATTGGTTGATAGCTCATTAAAAAGGGATTATCAAGTAGATACAAAATTTGAGATTAAAAATTTTCAAAAAAATTATTTAATTTTTCTCAGTTAAAAAAATAGTTATTTGTTGCTAGATTTTTATTTATCTTGGTAGATTATTAAAACTGAGTTAGGTCAATCGTTAACTCACTACAAAGCTATACAATTAATAAATTTCTAAAAATTGAAATTCAAAAAAGTTTACATGCCGATCTCTGATTTAGCAAGCGTTTTTTTTCTGTTGAGAAATCTGTTGTTTTTTTAATATTATTATAAAATGTTTTGCTTCTATTTTTATGAACTAGTTATTCTGCAGCAGCTACTTTTTTTGCAACATCATTTAAATCTGTTCAGTATTTTTGTATTGAATTTTTTGCATTTTGAACAAACATCTTTGACTGGAGCACCAAATCTTCTCGTCGTCTGAACTCATATTTAAAAGTTATACACATTATTAACGTTTATACACGACTATGACGTTCCGACCAGTACAATCTTTATTCACTGATTAATGATTATTTTATAAGTAGTATTATAGCAAAGTTTTCACCAACATAATCTTTATTTACTGATATATAATTTTACAAAATAAAATTTATAAATAGAACAATATTTCGTGTCAATGTGTCATACAAAAAGTGATATCACGTTCATGAAGTTTAGTTGCGATAGTATTAGGTATGTACTAAAGTATAATTTTGATGCAAAAAGGTCACATGTCCAAGAAAAGTGCCTTTTCTGCAATTAACAAAATTTTCAATTAATTTTAACGGGGATCTATAGGACATGTGTCTCGTCTGTACAAAACCATGTAGGTATATTTATCAATATTCAATTCGATTATGTAATAAAGTGATTTTTGTAAAATATTAGATACGTGTCTTTTTTGCATTTAGCGATTCACTAATACAAAAATAGTTAAAATTCATAGGTACAATTGTTTTATATGCACTGCCTTCAGTAGTTGTACCTAGTTCAAATTCTTACAAAATCAAGATAATCTATAAATTATACCTACAAGTATTTTGTAGTAAAAAAATTAATTCAAAATTCCTCATGAAAATTTTATACTGGATTTAAAAATGTATAAAATTATTTTCTATAGATATTTTAAGTACCTATGTATTTTGACGAAATTATATATTTAAGCAATAAATAATGATCTTAATTATTTTGTTATAATTTCAAAACATTAGGTACTCGTGGTGACTTGCGTGTATTGTATATTTTCAAGATAATATAATAATACATTTTAAGATAATATTATCTATTTAATTTTTTTTTTTTAAATGAATATTTACAATCTGTGTACATATAATACAATACGTAAATTTTAATTAATACATGCAATGTTAACGAAAAAAATTTAATCAACATACTGTAAAAGTAATAGTAAAATAAATTATTTCATTAATAATTTCAAAAAAAAAAATCATGATATTATGTAGGTACTTTAACATGAAAATTTAGATTTGTCAGTTCTCATTTAGTTTTGTTAGTTTTAATATAAGAGTGAATTTACTTATTAAACTTATGGGAAAATTTTTTTCGTGGTTTATCGGAGAAGATTTTTTGATAGCTATTTTGATTTTGAAATAAGTTACAAGTTTGTATAATACTTCAATTTGTTCGTGAATATTGCTAGTGATAATTTCTTTAAAATATTTACTTATAGATACTTGTTAAAACAATTTGTCAATAATAATTTTCTTGCTTTCATGGTACCAATATTAAAATGTTAATGTCTGCATTGTATTCCATACTTGCTTACTATTTTAATATTGATATTGTTACATTTATATTTATTTTATTACCTAGGTATTTAACCTAGAAGTAAGTTTCCTTGTGTTACTTATCATTGTTACCAATTTATTGGGTTATTAAAATTGACCAGCTCTGAAGGTATTCACGGAGTTGGTAATTTCTGGAAGATAATTAATTAAATTATAATGGCATGGTATACGATACCTATACTATTAAGTACTTGGTGCCACATAGGATTTACTCATATGCTAACACCATTATACAAACAACAAACCTAATTCATGGGCACTTTTACAGTATTACAGAATATATAAATATTCTATAAGTTATAATGTATAACAATTAATACATAATATATTATTTAAAAAACAACTCTATAGGTAGTGCCATTTAAAAGAATATCTATTGATTGGGAAAAATTAGTTGAAAAACGGAGAATTAAAGATATATTAATTATAAATGTATGTATAATTAGTTCTTACCTAGATGATAATTGATAATGTCTGTATCTAAATTATATTAAATAAGTCAATTCACTCTAATATTTAAGCTAATAACATACGATTGGAACAGTTGAAAGTAAATATTGATACATATAATATGTTATGTAAGACTGATTTAATACATGGGTGTTCGACATCCTCTTGAAGAGTAATTAACATGTGATAATAGATCTTGTATTGAATTTTTGTTATGATAATAAAAAAAACTATTTACTATAAATACATAAATGTATTATCTTTCTTTTTAGAAAATAAGTTAAGATGTGGCTAAAAATCAAAGTACTTTCATGGAAAAGCTTACAACTACGAAAAAGACATTGGTTGGGTACTATAATTGAAATAACAGTACCGTGCTTATTATTTTTTTTAATAAATTATTTAAAGTCAATCGAAAAAACATCTAAACCAATAACTATGGACCAAACTATACCAACACCAATTTCTGAAGATGTCTTATACAAGGAATTTACGCCACACAATAATTTTATACTATATACTCCTCAAACCAAAGAAACAGAAGAAATTATGAACATAGTAAAAACAAAATTAAACCTTTTGAATAATACTATTGGAACAGCTATTAGTGAAAGTGAAATAATAAATAAATTTAAAAGAAAATTAAAAAACAGTTCACATAATCCAAATCTTATTGGATTTGGAATTGTTTTTGAAGAAACTATAAAATCCCATACTTTGAAGTACAAGATAAGAAGCACAGATACGTTACTGCAAACCGATTCTTTGTTTCCATCGATTGAATTACCAGGACCTATGAACTCTGGCGATCGATACCTAACTATGGGATTTTTAGCATTACAGTTGACCTTAGACAAAGCTTTTATTTTGTTGGGTGCCCATAATAAAAGTGGTCTTAATATAAAAGATTATAGTTTAGAAATTCAGTCGTTTCCCTATACAAAATACATAATGGATTCATCATTTCAAATGTATTTTAAATTTCACTTTCCGCTATTTACTGTTTTGGGTTTTTTCTTAATGTGTTCCAATACAACTAAAAGAGTTGTTGAAGAAAAAGATTCGGGCATAAGAGAACTAATGACAATTATGGGTCTTCGACCATGGATGATATGGATAGGATGGATATTACATAACTTTTTTGTATATGCGATATCAATTACAATTATCACGTATATTACTTGTTTTAAAACAACTACTGATCACGGAAAGTTATTAAATTATACAAATCCATTACTGTTTTGGATTTTTTTAATAATGTATATGATTGCTGGAGTATTTTTTTGTTTCGCAATTAGTAGTTTCTTCAGTCGACCATTAATGGCTTTAATTGTTGGAGTTAGTGTATGGTTATTCACTTACGTTTTACCCAGTTGTATTGTGAAACCCTCTACAAGTATTCTAATTCAAACACTATTGACATTACTTCCAAATTTTGCAATAGTATATGTTTATAAAGCTATATCATCACTTGAAACTCAAGGAACGGGTCTTCAATTCTCCACTCTATTTACTGCTGGAAAAGGCGGTAATAATTTTTCTGTTGGTTTCATTCTACTAATGTTTGTTGTTGATTGTTTCTTATATGGATTTATTGCTTGGTACATTGATTCAATCATGCCAGGAGAATTTGGTGTTGCAAAACCATTTAATTTCTTGTGTAAATGGTCGAAAAATAAGGAAGAAAATAATGTAACAATTCCCATTAGTAAACGCAATAGTAGGCTTTTCGAAAAACCTTCAAATAATTATGAAGTTGGAATTAGTGTTCAAAATTTACATAAACGTTTTGGAAATGTTTATGCAGTTAATGGAGTAAATTTGGACCTATATAAAGGGCAAATAACTGCACTTTTAGGTCACAATGGTGCTGGAAAAACAACCACAATGTCAATTATAACAGGTTTTTATATATTTTTTTTTAAATATTATTATTATAAAACTAAATTAATTTGATTAATTTATTAAAGGGTTATTTTCTCCAACATATGGTACTGTAAATGTTAATGGGAATGACTTATTTACTAACATTGACAATTTTAGACAAAATCTTGGTTTATGCCCTCAACATAATTTACTTTTCTCTTATTTGACTACTCTGGATCATTTAATATTTTTTGGAATGGTATGTATCAAATATTTACTCTAACATTTTTAAAAAATTGTAATGTTTTTGTAATTTAATTTAGCTAAAAGGTTTACCATTGAAAAATGCAAAGTCAGATGGTTTACATTCGCTTAAACTTTTAAATATGCTGGAAAAGAAAAATGAACTAGTAAGTAATCTCTCTGGAGGAATGAAACGAAAGTTGTCACTTGCAATTTCATTAGTTGGCGATCCTAAAGTAAATTTTAATTTTGATACTATGTAATATTTTTAAATCTATAAGTAGCTAACTAAAAATAACGTTATTTGTTTTCCAGATACTAATATTAGATGAACCAACATCTGGAATGGATCCTGAATCTCGAAGACAAATGTGGGATTTACTACTGGTATGATTATTTATTTACCTTTAAATTTTATTTGTTATATTTTGGTTTGTATATTATGTTTAATTTATTAAAAAAAATGTCTTATTATTATTTACTTTAAACAATTTTATCCCTCATGACGTAATTAGAAAAAAATCTGGATCTTTTTTAATAAAAATCAATTATAAGATGTTTTGGGAAATAATGAAAACGTAATACTTTGTTTAATAGGTACGTATATATTTTTACCTTTTTTAGATTCTGAACGGAGTGAGGAATACATTGATTTTACAATAATGTGTTTTTATTTTTTTATTTTTGTGTTTGTCATCACGTTTTGAAGTAGTAATAGTGCTTTGATTTTTGACTTCCGCCCCTCTTTGAAAAGGAAATTGAATCTAGTTGGTACTTTGAAAAAGTAGCGGAAAAACAGGCATTTTTACACACAACCGGTTTTTGACAAAATCGAACAATTTCTTTTCACTACGATAAGCACAACTTATAATAAACCTTGCATAACATTTTTATGAGCGTATGCAATTTGTTGTTTTACCTGTCATTACATTCAAATTTAACACATCCATTATAGTGACCTACTCATTTCTATCTCTACTGTACAGCTAAGCGATAGCCACTTGACCACCTTTTTTAACCTAAATTTTACTTATTTTTGAAATCAAATAGTGAACTAAAATTATATAAATACAGTTAACTCATGATATTAAAACTTCAAAGGACCTAGACATACGTAGTATAATAGTTCTCTGCTCCAAACATCTGAAACACCAATATAAATTTTAAATATAAATATAACTCTTATTTTTTTATTAGCTTTGTTCATCATTATTATTTGGTACTATATTTTATTAATAATATTTTCAATATGTCTGAACTTGGTAAAAATAAATTATAATAATTATTCCATAATTTTTTTTTTATTTAAAATGTATTATTTTAATGCTCACTTATATGTTTTTAACAACAATTTATATTTTTATTAGTCTTTCAGAGGAACCAGAACTATTTTGATAACGACACATTTTATGGAAGAAGCTGATGTTCTTGGTGATAGGATTGCTATCATGGATCATGGAAAAGTTATATGTTATGGAACTTCATTGTTTTTAAAAAAAGCATATGGTAGAAAAAAAATGAAATAATTTTAACATTACAAAATAATCATATATTTTATAAAAAATAAACAGGAACTGGATATAACTTGACTATTGTAAAAGAAGAATCATTTGACGAGTCTAAAATTATAGAAGAAATTAAAAATATTATACCAGAAGCAGAAATTCAAAGCTCATTGGCAGCTCAAGTTGTCATTAATTTACCCAATGAAAATATTGATCAATTTCCAGATGTATTTAGAAAATTAGAACTTAATAGAGAAAACTTCTCTATTAAAGGAATGGGTATATCTTGTACAACAATGGAAGAAGTATTTATAAAGTAATCTTTTTTTTTTTATAGGACAAATTATGTGTGTTAACATATTTTCCAAGGTTAACATAATAATTAATAATATGAAACAATCATAATATGACTTATTGAATTACAGCTTATTTATTTATTTTATTTGAACTGTGTGATAGCTTAAATAGTAATAAATAATGTTACTTACATCTAGCAGGGTTTTCTGTCTAGTCCCTATTTGTATCATTGGTCCATGAATATTTGCATAACATTATAACAGTTTTATTTTCAAATTGTCCTTTAATTTATATTTCTAATTTTCTTGAACATTAATATTGTTATTTAAACTTTTACAGATTATATTAACAATAAAACATTAATTGAAAATTAACTTGGTGGTTATTGATAATTAAATTTACAATACTTATATCTATATAAATAAAATATAAATATTTTATAATAATCTCACATAATTTATAAATCAATATAATTTAACATAGTTAAGGTTACATCAATAAGACATTCTAATTTTTGACTTATTCTTTAAAAAAAAAAAAATTGTTTATTTATTTTAGAGCTGAAACAAATATACCTGATGATGATATATCATCTGTAAACACACCAGTAGATGGTAATAGTTACCAGTTGATTATAGCCAAAGGAGTTGATTGTAATGTTGACCAAGTGACTAATTTAATTCAACAGTATGTGCCTGAATTTATTTTGATGGACGAGACAGAAATGCAAATTATATTTAATCTACCAGCTACAAAAAAAAATCAATTTGGTGCCCTATTTTCTGCTCTTGAATTTCAAAAAGAAAATTTTCAGATGAAAAATATTAAAATAATCAACTCAACTACAGGCGGCATCTATCCAAAGTAATTTTTTAATATAGTATTACATGAAACTTTATATTAATTTTTATTCCTATAAAATACATAAACTTCAATAATATAATAATATAGGGTAGACAATAAAAATAACTCAATATTAAATAAACTGACTGTTGTTCATTTTTATTCATCAATCACATAATTTTCACTATAATTTGAAGCGTTTTAATTTTAATTAATATGTATCAAATAATTTAAATCATTGTGTATATTATTTACACATATTATATATTATTATATATCATGTATTATATTTCTATTTGTAGATTTATTTTAGATAATCTATATAGGTACTTATCACTCAAGATTTTTAAAATTATTAAGGAAAATAATTTAATATTTTTTAAATTTTAGTTCAGTCATATCTGGGGATGATGAAGATGAACCAAAACAACCATCTAATAATGATTTTATACAAAGTACATATTTTAGGTTAATTATTTGTTACTAACATATTTGTTGGTAAGCAAATTATAGCTTATCCAAAATATCATTCTTTAAACTGCTTTAAATTATAATAATAATTACATTTTTTTTATTCTACATGAATAATCTATTTATTTAATTATTTATATAATAATTATATTGTATTAACAGTTTTAGAAAAATGCATTGTTTGTATGCTTTTTAATATTTACAACTATCTACTACAATAGAATAATTCATGGACAACTAATGTATAATATTCTCTCTTTCTTAATTTATAATTAAATATTTCCGTGATAAGTATTTACTCAAAAATGAAACACATCATGTTACTTTCAATATTTTGTTTCTATAGTAAATGTATCATATAATATTAGTAGTTTTATTATTAACTTAGTCACTTTGTATAATTCAAATATTTTAAAACAAACAACTTTAAACTTGTTATATATTATATATTTTTATCAAAGAAACGAGTATAATACTTTTTATGTATAATTTTTAAAACATATTTTTTTTATACATTAATAAGTTGTTTGATTTATAACTTTCTAAATTATTAAAAGCTATAAAATAAGATTAAGTAGGGAAAAAATAAAATATAAACATTTTAATAAATTTTAAGTCATACAATTCTAAGCAAACAAAAAAACTGTTTTAAAATTGTAATTTTTTAATTTTATATTTTTATAGTAATTTTTTTTTCAAATTATTTAAATTTGTCCGTATAGTGTGTATATAATACATTAAGAAGTAAAAATTAAATCATACATTCATTATACAAATTATTAATTTAATCGATTCAAATGTTATATACTTTATTAATAAAATAACAGTTCTTTACAACAAATTCATACTATTTTATTATGATTGGTAAAACTTTTATTAGTTATTACTTAATATTAATCAATAACTATTTAATATATATTTATTTTTAGCTTTTAGGCCAAAGTATACAAGTGGAATTATATTATTGAAAAATCAATTTAAAGTATTATTAGAAAAAAAAATCATTTATACACATAGGAAATGGTTTTTGTCATTATTTTTTGTGAGTTTTAATAATATTGTATTCTTGAGACGCATTAAAAAAAATATAATACCAATATTATTATTATTATTATTAATTATTGATACCTTATTGTTTGTTATTTTCTTACCACTTATTATAAATTGATCATGTCAATATCAGGCAACCATCTGTAATAGTCTGACATTTTCCAATAAACTTAATAAATAATTTCCATAATATTTTATATTAAGTTATCTGATGTAGAGGTAATAAATATTATGATATGATGCGTTTTCAATATGATAACTAATAAGTAGACTATGTATCATTTAATAACTAATTTGATTATCTAATTATTATTCTTTCTAGGGAATTATACCTATTTTATTGGGTCTATTAGTTATGAAATTCACTAATTCTATGATGAATGATTCCTATGTTTCCCACGGTTTAAAGATATCATTAAGCACCTACAAAGATAGCAGTGCATATTACCGTGCTGGAGATAATTCTCCACAAAATTTGGAACCCACATTTGTAGCTATTTCTAAAAAAAATAAAGCTACCGTCAGTGAAATATCATCAGAGAACAATATAATTAATGGTAAGAATGTAAGATTAATATAATAAGCCATTGCTTTTAAACATGTATCTTAATTCAATAATTCATAATAAAATAAAAGTAATAAAATTAAAAAGCTTTAGTAGTGGATTTATTTCAGAAACAATTTTATTTCTCTAGCATATTATACATATAAAATAAAACATTTACAATTCAATTTTATTTTTATGTTATAACTATTTTTTGTATTTACTTAATCTATACTATGGATAAAACAAATTAATTTTATAATTGTTATCAATATAATTCATACAATAGTAGTATAATATATATTAATAAATCATTACTTATTACTATATTTTTATGTATTCATTAGTCCTCTGTAGCCATCATCGATCTATTACTATGTTTACATGATATATGTTTAAATTCTAGATATTCCTACATTCACACATAAGTTTCTAAATGTTTGTATGTATTAAATATATTATAAACATTACAAATAAAAAAATAATTAGGTATCTAGTAACTATACTGATTTGAAATCAGACCTATAAATCAAGTTAACATTATACAGAAGAGATATTGTTCATTTTTAATTTAAGAAGACATGAAAGTCACAAAATCTAGCTAATATATTAGAATTATTTATTCATAATTTTATTTAATAATGAAATATTTTTTTTATTTTAGATTTATTAAAAATGTGCAAAGAAAATGTATTAAACTACAGAACAAATCTTATGATCGCTGGTGACTTTAACCAAACAAAATCAACTATTTTATATAATAATATAGCTATTCATACTCCACCAATTGCAGTAAATCTTTATTCTAATGCTTTATTACAAAAATTGTCTGGAAATTATGAATCATGCATTTCAACTGTCAATGAACCGATTTTATTGGATGAAATGGTAACGTAATTAGTAGGGCTAAGATTTTTATACAATAAAAAATTGTAAAATATGCATTTAAATTTTTATAAGATAAACAAAAATATAGTTTTAAAAAAAATATATGTATTTATTGAAATATATTAATGATTGGCTGTTTGTCTTAAGAGGACGTTATACCCGCATGTGTTGTCTCTGTCTTACTAATGTAGATCATAGTAAATTTGCGTTCAGCAGAACACATTTTGTGATGTTAGCTTTAATATTAAAGTAAATTTATCAATTATAAAATTTAAAGGTGAAAATATTATCTAGAAAATGTTATATGCTTTTATGGGCGCTCACAAATCGCCTCCCAACTGACCCACGAATTGCCTCCCGAAAAAAAGTAGTCGAAAAAGTAGTGGCCCTCTTGTATTGGAATCGCCTACGATAGGTATAATTAATCGATTTAGGTATAACCTTACATATTAAATAAACTGAGAAAATAATACATAAAATAAATATTTTAGTAAATAGACTGACAGCTGCAGTTATAATAATTAATAATAATACAAATAATAAATAGTCAATACATCAAATAATAATAAAATAGCTGATAGAATAATGAATGAAATAAACATTTAAGTTTGTAATATTTTATTATCGTATCGTATTAGCTTCGTGGCTTAAATTTATTTGTCAATGCTTTTAAATACTGCAATTTTGAAATTTCATTCATGTATAATTTATCAATTAAATTATTAATAAATTTATTTTTATTTTTTGTGGCTGTTCTAATAATTTTGATTTCCATTTTTGATGAATTAATTAATATTATCGTATCTAACAGCATTGCTTTTAATACATCCAAACATTTACAAATATGAGGGTGAATTGAAGAAAAATTAGAATTGTATTTACTATGAAATGATTCACAGGCATTTGAAGACCTTTGCGCACTCGATGTCATTTTAGCCCATATTTTCGGTAGAAAAGACGAATCTTCATCTATAAAATTGTCAACCAAATAATCGGAAAATTCAGTTATTTTGTCATTCTCAGATTTTAGTTCACCAAGATCTATAGCAAAAATGTCGCCTACCTAAAAATAAATAACTGTTTAATTAAAAATTATAATAATTTTATAATAAATTAATGTAATCAAAATTTTACTTCTTCTGGATGCAGAAATGGAAGGCTAAATATGTATGTGAGATATTTTCCAATCCCGTCGTTTTTTGAATATTCGATATCTAAGCCAATTTTTTGTATTTTACGCAACCAAGAATGACATAAATGAAATATACAACCCTTGATTTCAATTTGTGGCCAAACTTCAAATAATGCATTATGAATGGATTTTTTAAAATCAACAAAACACATTTTTGGTTCAAATACTTCCACGGACTTCAAACATTGGTTACCTAATTCGACAAAAGCTCGTTTATATGATACTTGACTTTTATCTCTTAGCAAAAAAAAATGCTAAGGATATATAATAATTATTTTTAAAACCATGTATTGTAAACAATTGGCAAAAATATTAAACACAATAATCAAAATTACCATCCACGTATATTGTAGTTAGCGAACTTAAGAATTTGATATTTTCATCACACGAAAACATCACAAAACCATTTAATGGGTCACTTACCATTAAAAAGTTCTCACCCTTAAATGTCTTAATCTCAATGAATGATAAAATATTATGGATTTCATTCGCATCTTGTGGCAATTTTGGATATATAGAATTCCTAGCATAATTCATATTATTTTTTATGTAAGTTACGTCTGAGCTTGTTAATATACTCACATTACACTTTTTCATCTCGTCATGATATAATTTTGCAGGTCGTTCAGAGAGCTGTTCTAAAGCTTTTCGTTTTAAATTGTTGCTGAGTATTTGTCTATTAATATTTTGCACCGAGTCTTTCGCACAATTGTGAATAAGTTAACTATTTTCGAACTGGATTTCATTACACTTATTAGTTTTTAAATAAGCAAAACATATTTTTTTGTACACGTCCATCGCTTAACGTCATTGGCTAAATTTTTTTGGAATCCAAACTTAAAACCATCACAAATTAAAATTGTTTTGCCTTTTTCACTAATAATACTAATAACGTTCATTTTTATAACACTGCGAGTAATTGTTATTTACGAAACTGATTGTGTTGAACGGTGATGACGGACTAATCTTTAACTGATAATCAGTGATCGACAAGATTGTTGCATTTGACAAATTTATCTGCCTGGTAAATACTGTATGTCTTAAAATAATATTTTTGAACATTATGGAAATCGATAATAAAAATTATCGATAACCTAAGTATATTATGGGAGGCAATTCGAGTAGACTTTTTGGGTATACTTGAACTGCCTCTGAAAACACCCGGATGCAATTCGAGTGAAAAAAGGTTACCTAAATTTGGGAGGTAATTCAAGTGTCGCCCCGCCATATTATCATCTTAAATTGAATTATGAATATTTTAAAGTTGTAATATTTTACATAGCTATAACTCACTTTAAAATGATAATATTTTTACCTTTAAATTCTATAATAGGTAAATTTATTTCAATATTAAAGCTAACATCACAAAATGTGTTCTGCTGAACGCAAATTTGCTATGATCTACATTAATAAGACAGAGACAATACATGCAGGTATAACGTCCTCTTAATATAATATAATTGAGAAATAAAATAAAATAATTTAGAAATAAAATTTATATTCATTATCAATATTAGAAATACTTTGAATTTTATGTTTGATAAATTGGAAAATGTATGTTTGACAAAAATCCAAATTTTATACTTTAATCAGCAGGGCTAGAATTAAATATGAAATATTAATATTAAATTATAAATATTAATTACGACATGCATTTTTCGCATTCTTATAATCGAAATATGTAATAATATTCATTTTGATCAATGTATGCAAAATAAAAACACCACCATTTATTGCATCATGAGGTGATTCGTGGACATTACTGACAATATCAATAATCAAAAGTCGCAAAAAAACATACTGTTGCATATAAATCCTAGCCCTGGTAATTAGTAATCTTGGTAATTAGTTTTATTTCTCTTAGTTAAATAAACAGTTGATACATTTTTTGTTTTTAGAATTCATGTAATGAATCACTTGGAACAGCATTAGTATTACTTTGGCTAACTGTTTTCACGCCTGGTTTACTGTACTCAATAGGATATGTAATGGCGTTACCATTATATGAAAGAGCGAGTGGAATTAAACACTTACAAATGATGACTAAACTTTCTCCAATCATGTATTGGATTACTTGTTTCATTTGGGACTATTTTTGTTACATAATTGTGATTTTATTAACAATGACAGGTATATATTTCATGGATAAAAATGGTATATTTACTGGTTCAAACGAAGTTTGTAAGTTGATCTACTATAAAGTTTAAATCAAGGTTATTTAATGTATAATTTAATATGATTTTTATAGGTGCTTTATTTACATTACTATTTCTTTATGGATGGAGTTTAATATTCTATGTATATGTTTATAGCTATTTAAAAAATTCCCTAATCAGTTCCATGTTATTGTTTGTTTCAATTAATTTTATAATCGGTATTTTATATTTATAATTTTTAATGAAACAGTTATTAGTCATTACGTTATTGATAATTCTAAGTTTCCTTTGTTTATAGGTTTGTTTATTAGTATTTTCTTTTATCTACTTGCCGATTTCATAAGAAATATTAACAAAACTAGTTCATTTAACACATTGAATATAATAAGATTAATACTTTTAATTATTCCACATTTTTCTTATTCATCATGCTTAGTAGGATTTCTACTAATAACATGGGAAAACAATATGTGTAAAGTATGTAAATCTACTATGGTTGAAATGTGTACAGGCAAGTACTTTTTTTTTATATTATGTCAACTGTCAATATTTTTAATATTATTCTTTAAAATTATAGATGCTATTGGTTCTAAACCAAAAAGTTATTTTGTTTTCAAATCTGATAAAAATCCATATGGCATACTCGAAGAAACTTTATTTTTATTTCTCAGTAGCATACTGTATATATCCATTATATTATTATTTGATTATAAAATATTTCCTTTATTATATCAGTATGCTTTTAACAAAATTATTGGCACTGGTGAAAGTTATAGAGATGTTAATGAAGATTCAGATGTCAGCAAAGAAAGGGATAAAGTTAATGTAGCTAAAACTCATCCAAGTACTTTATTCAAAACTTCTGTAAACAAATGACCAATAAATATTATTAAATTTTACCTATGTTAACATTTTAGATAATGCTTCATCGCCATTATTGCTGATTGATGATTTGGTTAAAAAGTTTAATTTTAAATTCACCGGTGTTAGAGGTATAAGTTTTGCCGTTTCCCCTGGTGAATGTTTTGGCTTACTTGGAGTAAATGGTGCAGGTAAAACAACTACATTCCGAATTTTAACTGGTGATATATTTCCTTCAAAAGGTGACGCTTCCATTTTGACTAATAAGTTGTACAAACTCAGCTCTAATAGAAATCAGGTTAATAAAAAAATTAAATACAATTTTAGAATTAAGTTGTTTTTATATTAAATTATTATGGTGTATAGTATATTTCTTTGATTGGTTATTGTCCTCAATTCGATGCAATAAATGATCAACTTACTGGAAGAGAAACTTTAAAACTAATGGCAGTTTTGAGAGGTATATCGCCAACAGACGCCAAAATGCATGTTAGTAAATGGATTAAACTTTTAGGTATGTAAAATGAGGAAGTGGTGGAACTTTTTATAACTCTGAATTTTACTAATCCAAAAAACTTAAAAAAATAACTTCAAAATAACTTATAATTGACCTTAAAAAATGCTGAAAAGATAAAAAATAACCTTAATATATTATAAAAATGTATTATAAATTATAATTATTTATTAATATTTTAAAATTATTTAAATTATTTAAATTATAATATTATGAAAAAATTGCAAAAAAAATTAAGTTTTGGATTTTGTTGGTTCGAATACAACAGTTTGAAGTTTGAACTCATTTTATGTAAATAAAAATGTATAAAAATATTACCCAGATTTCAATAACAAATAAAAAAAGGCCCGTATAATTTAAAAAATGACCCGAAATCCAAAAAATGCAAAATAAAATTATATTTATAGGGTTTGAAGAATATCAAAATCGACCCTGTGGAAAATATAGCGGTGGTAATAAGAGAAAATTAAATACTGCAATGGCATTAATTGGAGATCCTCCTGTTGTATTTTTGGACGAACCCACTAGTGGAGTAGACCCCGTAGCAAGACGTAACTTATGGAAATTATTGGCTGCTAGTCAAAGAGATGGACAAGCTATTGTACTTACATCACATAGGTAAAAACATTGTATATACAATATCTATATTGTGTTATACTTATAACTATTTGATTTGTCTACATAGTATGGATGAGTGTGAAGCACTTTGCAACCGTTTGACAATAATGGTGGATGGCGTAATGAAATGTATTGGTAACATACAATATTTGAAAAATCGTTATGGACAAGGGTTTACAATAATGATAAAACTACGTAATAATGAAAATTTCAATGTTACTGAACTAAAGTTTGATATAGAACAACAGTTTGCTCCAGACATCGTTTTAAAAGACGAACATAAAGTAAGATTAAAAATAATTACACTTATTTTTTTATATATTACCTATCTCGTCGAAGCATACTAAAATAGAATTTTGTTTCGTTTTAATATTAATTTAAAATATATAGTCAAATAAAATGGTAAAATAATAAAAAATAAATGAAATAATTACATTATAGTAAAAATATATAAAAACATTTGTCAACAATTTATAATTTTATTCAAGATGGAAGTGGTAAATAATCGCATCTAGATATTCCATAATAGACATTTGTCCATTTCCAAATTTGAATTAAACATACATTTGAGGTATTAATATAATATTATAATTATATAGTTAATTAATTAGTATTTACCGCTCTTTTGCCTTTTTTAATCGGTCTTCTAAAGTTTTGTACTTTTTTCTCATTTTTGGAGCTTGGTTACATTTTTTTTTGAGTCATGATATCAAGCTCTTTTAGATAAGAAAAGAAAAGTAAAAATTTTTCGGCAAAATGGGATTTATTATCAATCTATATACAACTGGTTTTTTTGTCGGGAAAGTGGGATTCGGCGAAATAGGATTCGACGAAATGGGATGATACCACGTCAGTTAACATCACAAAACAGTCCTTGCGGCTTAGTCTATTTTTCTAATTAAATACTTTTAGAAATACTATAGATGTATAATAATGTATATAATAATTTACAATTAATATTATACTTTGAATATTTTTTAATAAATAAACACTGTGAAATTATTTGCAACCTCTTATTTTTATTAAACCACGGCTACACCACCACAGCGTCCACAGCACATCGATTATTGATTGGCCCACTACATTGCCTACCTACAATTTATTGCAATTAATTTTTGTCAATTTCGATTTAAAATTGTGTCCATTTATTATTATCGATAATAATTGTATATTTGTGGGCAACTGGCGGCCCGCGAACCTTTTTTATCTAGCCCGCGCTACATTTTCAAATTACATCATACAATTTCAAAGTCAATTGTCTATACTCTATGCTGCGTCCATGCTAAATTAAAATGCATATTTTGAATGACCTTTTTTTTTTGCTCTCTATACTCTGGCCCGCTAAATTTTAGTTTTCTGAAAATTGGCCCTCTAATAACTTTCAGTTGCCCAACCCTATTATATACCTAATAGGCTATTAATATAGTTATCTATTATTATGTTCTGAATTTTCGTGCAACTATTTTTAAAATTTAACAATTTATAATCAATTTACCTCTGCATAGGTAATACATGTAGGTACCTATTTTATAGTTACTGAGTCATACACATATAAATGTTGATAATCTTATACGCACGATTTCCGCAATTAGCTTTGTCAACCTCTATACTTGGCCGATATTTTTTACAAATATTAATGAAATAATGAGGTTCAAATTAATTGTCAATAAGAACTTGTGTTTTTATTCATGTTCCTTGTAGTATTCAAAACAAAAAACCACCTACTGCTGCATTTATTCCAAAATAGTAAACCTCCGGCTAAAATGTTTAGGAACCGTTTATCGATAATTTATTGAAACACCTTTTTAATCAATATTTGAATGAAATAAACTGTAGATGATTTGTCTAGTCATAAAAAAATTTAAAAAGATGTATTATCTAGTTGATTTTGTTTCTCATATGGTATTAATATTTTTTTCTACGTATTGTATTAAACATGTATTGATATTAAAATGTTATTTGTATTGCAGGGTTTATTGCATTATCACGTTACTAATCCCAGTTCACTATTGTCTGAGGTATTTAGTAAGATAAAAGCAATTAAAGAAAATTATACTGCAATTGAAGACTATACTGTTGGTGACACAACTCTTGAACAAGTATTCATTGCATTTGCAAAAAAACAGGCTGTCTTAAATATGACATAAGATCTTATTTATATTACTCATACAAAAATAAATTACATTTAAATTTACTTTATGTGGTTTTTTTTTAATGTTTTTTGTTTAATCTTATACCTAGATGGAGTTACTCAACTTTCAAAATAAAATTGATTTATTAAATTTAGAATTTTTTGTATTTAAATAGTTATTGTTATTAAATTACAAAGGTAAATAAATTATGTTATATTGCTATATAGGCAATCCTATTATTTTATGTATATAATACATTTATAGTACGTATATTTACTAAATCAAAGTGAGCTCTAAAAAGAAGACATTTTCAAAATTGGTAAAAGTGAAAAATAATATTAATTGAATAAATGAAAAATGTTACTGTATAAAAACCAATTATAAATATTAATTTAGTCGCGACGATAATATTAATAATATAGAGAAAAGACACCTATTACTTATTAAGTATAATGATAGTTTAAATTACGACTTTGGATGTTATGATAAGATTATGGATATAAACTATAAGTTCTACTGTATTTTGTAAAACATTAGGCGTCAGTACGTCTTGATCGTTCGATGTGAATACGCGATACTTTACGAAAATTTAATAATTGACTTTTTATAATATATTTATACTTAATTAATACCTATTTGAAATTTTAAAGAACTGCATTTAACGTTTTTTGTCGTGTCGTACACTATTCGATATGATATCTATATAATTTATTTTTATTATTATTTATTTATAAAATGTCGTTTTTTTCCTAGATTCATTAAATTAATATATCACTTGTACTATTTTAACGTTATGATATTTATTATTCTTATTTTTATTAAAATTAATATTAAACACTTTATACTTTAGCCTAGAAAGTTAAAAGGATTACACTACTCGCAGCATTAATTTTATGGTGCTATAATAATATATATTCTATGTGATCAAAAATTCTTATTACCTCATTGATTGAGCATCCATTGGCTTCTTTGTGAATACACTATATTTGCCAATTTTATGATAATTTTTCTTTTAAAATATCTTGTTTAAGAAATTTTTTAGTCATCTTAATACGATGGAAAATTTATACGAAATAGTATAACAGTCTTATTTAGAGGTTTTAACAATTCTTCAACTAGTTATACTAGTTACTATAGTTATTAGTAAGATCGTATAGCCAGAAAAAAATTTGGGGAGGGGGAGGGGGTTTAGAGTATAAATATGTTATATTATACAAGTTTTAAATATAATAGGCACTTAAATCTATTCAATCTTATTTCAAGAAAACATTTTGGGGGGGTCTGAACCCTGAAACCCTCCCCCTGGCTACACCTTTGATTATTAGTACTTATATGAAACGCAAAGGTGAATTTCTCATTAGGTACCGTAGGTCTGTAGACATGCCTCCTAGGGCAGCAAAATATGTGGAGGGGGCGGCAAATTTCGTAGTGTTATATCAAAACACATCAAACGTATAAAAAATTAATTGGAAAATTAATTACTTTATAGTTACGAAAAAAAATTGATAATGTGCGTAATTTTTAATATTTTTGTATTTTTGTATTTTATTTTTTGGTATCATAGATATTGTAATTCGTATTTTTATGTGTACACCTACAGCAAACTGTTCAACAGAACGTTCATTTTCATGCTTAAAACGAATAAAAATGTATTTGCGTTCACAAATAAAACAAAAATGATTAAACAGCATGCCAATTGGCAATTCTAACAATTGAGTCAAGTCTTCTTGTTTTATTATCATATGAAAATATTATAAAATCATTTGCAAATTAAAAAGCAAGACGTCACACGTCAACTTTTAAAATTAAAATAATGAAGTTAAGTTTAGATGTAGTATAGATTAGTTACGATGTTAAAGTTAAACATCTGTTTTGTATGCCTTTTAATTTGTAGGTTTTATATTTATAAAACATTTTGTAGATTGTAGTGTTTTACTTAATGTTTCTAACAATGGTTTTTATTGATGGTTTAAAATTAATAAAAATTATCATTTTAGGTTTCTATTAAAATTCAGTGGATGTTCACAGACATTTTTTCAAAGTAGGCTAAATAAAATAATCAAAATAAAAAAATAGTCTAAAAATTCAAATGGATGTCCACTAGTCCGTTTATGATACCCACCATAATTTTGATAAAAGGTTTTGTTAGAGCAACATTAATCTTTGGTTGAATAAGATAGGATGACCAACATTTAGTTAGTTTTTATAATAGTTTTAACGTAAAAATGAAAAAAAAAATTAAGAAACTTCATAACGTTTGTTAAAGTATTAATTATCAATAAGCTGTTGTGTATGAAAAATTAAACCATTATTGAGTTCATTCAATCGATTTTCGATTTTCAGTTGCTAACGAATTAAAATATTCATTATCATTATCTTTTTTTAAAAAGATATTGAAATATTTAAATATATTTAAAAAATATAATTTAAGCCGACATCAATCGACTCACCATCAACAAAATAACGTTTATAATAGATTCGTAAGTATATATAGTTATAACTTCTATAGTATATGTAGCATGTAAATATATATATATATATTATATAACTTTATTTATTTTAAATTTGTAGGAATGCAATGAATGTAATCGAAAGTTCAACCGTAAGGATATTTTAATACGTCATATAGAAATTCTACACAAGTACAAACGTGATTCTTTTGTAAGTACTAAGTATATTAGAATTTATAATGCACTATGGAGTTTATCTATTTTTTGTGTACAAGTAGGTGATCTATTTAAGTATTTCGATACATAAAAAAATCAAATTTCGGACAAGTAGTTTATAAATTATGAGTATTTAAAATTTATATAATCGGATTGGAGTGGTACGGGTGTCTCCCGCAGAATGTTAGTCTACTTTTCCGCTCATCTGTAGAAATGTTGATGTCACTAACTTATTTTATATACATTATTTATGTACAGTGTCTTATTTGTGAACAATTTTTTAATACAAGAATCCTTATAAATGAACACGACCAAAAATACACAATATAGAGTTCGTGTATGATCACTTAAAATTCACATCTTTGAGTGAATTTCAGAAATGGAAAATTAAAGAAGAAAAAAATTGTTTTATTCAGTTTCCTGAAGCTATATCTTGGAATACAAAAACATTTAATATAAAACAATATTTATGTCATCGTTCAGGTGAAAAACGTTTGAAAACTGTGCCCAAAATTATTCCAAAACTGATAGGTTCAAAAAAAATTGACGGAATTTCCCCTGCATTTATGAATATAAAAACTTCTAAAATCGACGGTATGTGTTCGGTTGTTTATCAAAAATTACACGTAGGCCATCCATGTGTACACATGTGTTTTTTTCTTAATTGTTCAATTTGGTTTTTCCATTTCATATTACTATTTATTTCGATACCTAAGTATTTAACGTTATATTCAATATGTATTGATTCACAACAGCAATTATTGTCTAGTTGTGTGCAGGGGCATGGGCGGATAGGCAAGTTTTGGTCTACCGGGAAATATTTATAAGGGCCTCATAGTAAACATACTGAAAAAAATATATATAGAGGTATTTTTTTTAAATATATTATTTTTAAGCAAAGTAATCCTTTCTTACTTCTGTTGGAAAATAAATTTCAAAAAAAAATCTATTAAAATATTATATTACAGAATTTATAATGTACAATTTTTTACCGTAGCCTTAAGGTAGTTCAAATAACACTTTATTCTTATGTTTTTTTTTAATTTTCATGTTCACTTATACGAGTATGAACATGTTTCCAATCGATAAACCCTTCGGAAAGTGGACCGGCTCCTTCACCATAACAGATACAAATATAACAAAATGAAGCTTTATGTTTGAAACTATAAGATACCCATTTACGATTCTCACCATCATTTCGATTAAAAACTTTTGTTGGTGCAAAAGGAACATTAATCTTCGATTGAATAAGATAGAATGACCAAAATTTTGAAAAATTTGCCAGTGTTGGTTTTTTAAAATAGTTTTCAGATAACATTTTCTTAATAACATTTGTTACAATATTAATTATTGTTATTAAGCTATTGTGTATAAATAATTGTACCACTATTAAGTTCATTCAATTGACTTTCAGCTCATTTCAAATGTGAATCATCACCATCATTTTCTTTGTCTGTAGTTAATATATCTAAGAAAATAAAATAGAAAGATTGGATAACTGTTATTTGATTTAGCAAAAATCTAATTAAACGATGTATACTACTTTGATTAATTATTATTTAAGATTCAAATATTGACTCATCATGAAATATATGCACCTGATTTTTAGATGCTTTTGAAAGTTAAAAATTGTCCAAATATTATACATTAATTTGTGTAGGTAAAAATGTTTTATATCTTACTGTTAGGTTTAACTGTTAGGGTGTTTAATTTCTACAATAATTGTTCCACTATTGAGTTCATTCAATTGATTTTCAGCTAATTTAAAATGTAATTGATCATTGTCATATCCTTTGTATGTGGTTAAATTTCTATCATAAAACTTTTTATGAACAAAGTTGTAAAAAAGTAGATACACACTAAAATAGTAGTTACATTTAACAGGTTATATTTGTAATTTGCATAAAGTAATATATCATGGGACTGAAGTCGGGGAGGAGTCTCAACATTAAACATAGGCGAGGGCCTACCGGGAAAATCACGATTTCCCGATGGGCCTGTCCGCCCATGTGCAGGGGTCATTATAAATTTTTATTTTTGTTTTAGTAGATAATACATTTTCTATTAAGACATGAGGGACAACACATGTTTTTTCTAAATTTAGAAATAGATTATTTTCAGTCAACCATTTTTTTATCAATTTTAAGTCGGATTTTATTATGTTAAATATCTCATCCCACAAGTCACCTGTACATAGCATAACTGTATCATCTGCATAACAAATTAGTTGACTTTTTAAGAAGAGTGTGTGAATATCATTTAGCTATATGTTGAAAAGTATGGGGGAGATGACTGTTCCTTGCTGTACACCACAGTTTACAATACTTAGAGAACTGATAAAATCATTTATTTTGACACATTGTTTTCTATCACTTAAGTATGAACAAAGTAGGTGTAAAGCTTTATTTCATAATTCTTATTGTTCTATCTTGTATAATAGTATGCTATGATCAATAGTGTTGAATGCCTTACCAAGATCTAAATAGACCGTAGCACATTTTTTACTTTCATCTAAGGATTTATAAATAAATTCAGTCACTTTAGCGATGGCTTGGTATGTGCCTTAACCTTTTTGGAAACCATATTGTGATTGATGTATAATGTTGTTTGTTTCTAGAAATGTAACAAGTCTATCTTTAGTAATTTTTTTAAATATTTTTGCAATATTTGAAATCATTGAGATTAGTTGATAGTTATTGATTAAATTTGTTTCGCCTTTTTTGAAAATTGGTGTGACTATGGACATTTTGAATAAATCTGGCAACGTTGCCTTTGAAAGAATAAAATTGAAAATATGCTTTAGGGGGGGAGACTAATGCAAGTTTATTCTCTTTTAATAATTTGACTATAATACCATCTAAACCAGTTGAAGAATCATTTTTTAGTTTTGTGATTTGATTTATTATTTCATGTTCATTGGTAAGGATAAATTGATCAAGAATAGGTTTATTAGGGGTGTTATTATCTATAACAGTGGTTACATTAATACTAACAATAACTATAATAAAGAGTATTAAAAAATAAGCTTTTTGAATAATTATAATTTCTGTAGATAGTGATATAAAAACTACTCTGTTACTTATTAACAGAAGTATAAATGATTTTTATGTTTATTGAATTAAATATATAGTTCTACATTCTAGAATAATATATGTTCAATTTTATTAAATTATTTTAATACTTCATAAATTGAATTCAAAACTTTGTGTAAAATACTAAATTTATTGTTGTTATATGATAATGATAGGTTTCAGAATGATCAAATTTCTAAGTTTAATAAATAGAAATGATTACCCTATACCTATTTGTTAAAAATATAATTTCACATTATAAAACAATATTTTATTAACAACTCTTTAGTTTTACTGATATAGTGATATCTCATGTGTAACAGAAACAGAAGATTTTGTTTCAGCAATATAAGTTTTTGAAATACAACCCAACCATGATTTATCATCAATTAGTTTATTATTGTTATAATTTAAAAATTAAAATAAAGAAAATCCACAACCCATGATATTGAATTCCAATAATTATTATAATAGACATTTAGTTGTTAATATTTAAGGATAAGTCAATCCTTGTGTCATGATCATATTAAATGTTAGTTAACAGTATACAAAACTTATTGTAATATAATTTTTTTTTAGAATGGAAAATACAACTCACAATTAGTATCAAGCATTAATATTGGCATTTCACTAAATCCAAAAAAACGGACAGCGTTGGAATGAACAAGGAATATTACTGGGTGTTGGTCTTTTTTACATTTTATAAGTGTCATTTGAAATTAATCTATTTTTTACACATTTCTGTAAGTCATATAAAATTGAAGATTGTTGCAAAGCTTAAATAATAGCACATTATAAATAACTTCAAAATTCAAAAATATAAATTGCAAAATTGTTAAATTATAATATGGTACCCAAAACCTCAAAATGAATAATAATTATAATAAAGAGTATTAAAAAATAAGCTTTTCAAATAATTATAATTTCTGTAGATAGTGATATAAAAACTACTCTGTTACTTATTAACAGAAGTACAAATCAAGATTTATCATTGATTAGTTCGTTATTGTTATCATTTAAAAATTAAACATAAAAAAAATTCATAATCCATAATATTGAATTATAATTATTATTATAATAGAAATTTAATGGTAAATCAAACATTTTTTCATGATTAGAGCTAGAATATTGATGACCTATAAAACACACAAAAATACCCTAAAAAGTTGGTTTCATTATACTACCTGACATGATTCTGAATGGTCCTATGCTTAAAAGTAAAATGACTATGAGCGGAGTAGTAGTAGGTGGAAAGAATGGAAAGATACGGTCATCGGGTATCTATTGATTTTTTTATTATTAATTAAGAATAAAGTATATTTTGTATGATTAAAATTAATTATTACTATACTATTTTAGTTGGACGAGGTCGGGGTAGGCCTTTGATAGATCGCAGAGGATCTCCTAAATTGATAAATTTATATATTTAAAAAAAAATGAATGCATTCAAATTATTTTGAAATAAATGCTTTACTCAAAAGTCTTATATTATTTAGGTGGGCAATTTAACTTAATTATATAAAATATTTAAAAATTATTTTGTTTAAGTCAAATTCTTAAAAGAAAAAAATTAATTCACTTATACTAATATTATAATAACTAATAAACTATAAAAGTATACATATACAACTAATTATATTTTATAAACAAATTATTATGACGATACAATTGTACAATAGATTTATAGTCATTGCATTACAATACTGAACAATTCTATTAATGTGTTTGAAAATAATTATAAATCAGTTTTTAATACAAATCTCTATCAAGTCTATCTAATAAAAATGTTTATTAGTTGTATGTTGTACAGTATCTTACTACCATATATTCTGCTACATATTTTTCTTTTTAAAGTTTGAAAAAAATTTTTATAATGCTTTAATTGGCAGGTTTACCAGTACTCATCGTCTCAAGCATGTAACATAGATTATTTATACTAATTACTAATAGTGTTAATGTTACAATATATAACATAACTTATTATTAAACCTTAAAGTAATCTAGTTGTTTGTGATTTTGATATTTTAATGTTGAAGTGTTATACTCGTATAAAATATTAAAATGCTTGTACTTTATATTAAAAAAATATCAATAAAAAAAAAACTATTCCTCCGACTTTTGGGATTTAATATAGGTATTAAATACTTACTTAAATATTTTCTTGTATTCAAAGTATTATAAAAATGTAAGTAAACTGTTCCGCTTACATGATAAATTCAAGTTGAATATTACAATCGTCAACAATGATAATATTATACTACATAAAATTGTGGGTAATAAGACAAGTCTACAAGTTATCTTAAATGTTTTTATTTACCAAAAGTCAGTGGCATCCATGTCTGAAAATTAAGGTGTATATCATTAACTCTTCAGGAATGATAGTATACCGTTTGTCTCACTTCTAAAATCACATTTCCAGCACGGAGGTATGAAAAATAACCATCCTAGTGAAATATTTTTTTCCCAATTATTTGTATTTATTTTTTTACAACAAGTGATATAAATAGTTTTAATAGCTTATGTATCTATTAATATCAAAATACATAAAAAATTAATGCATTTAGTATTATTATTAGCTATTTTTCTTTTTTTTTTCGACAGCAACTAGTCACTCATAATTTTGTTTGGCTTATATTACAATATATTTTTTATGCATATGAACAAAATTATAACATATGATAGACTATATTGTAAAGTGTCATTTAGTACAAGTTAAATCATTTATTGATAGCGGTTCGTTAATACAACGTAAAAGTCAGGAGTATAAAATTGAACCCATAGTGCAGCAACTGTCGTCGGATTCAAAATTTGGTATTGTTATCAAACAAGTTTATTTATGGAATTTTGAAATTTATTCGGGAAAAATTAGTGAAAAGGCTGAAAAACAATTGGGTGCTCGTGTAGTAAAACAACTATTGCATTCTAACTATCATTGTCTTATTTCATTATCACTATTTTATCTTTACAAGAAAAAATCCATTATTTATTCTTTGACAATTATTTTACTAGCTACACACTAATAACATATTTAAAATTAAAAAATATAAATGCATGTGAAACAGCCAATCTTATAAGAAAATTTTTTACCAGCATTGAAAATTATAACCTTTTAACATTGGGAGACAACAATTGGTCCATAGATGAAAGATCTACATTGATTATTATTTCTATGTTTAATCTTTAATAAAATAATAGATAATTATTCAAAAACTAATCAAATAATAATTATAATTGAAAATATTATTTGAATACACTTTGTAAAAAATAATTAGAATACAATGTAACTTAATTATTAATTAATCATCTAAATACAGTTATATTCATATAATGACCTACTCTGTGGAATTTATTACTGACAATTTTTGCAAAGTCCACATGCAACATATAACAAGATTCTAATTAGTAGTTATAATAAAGTATTAGACACATTCTTATACCTATTTTCATTTTAAATCTCCAATCTACAATAAGTTAATAACCAATAACATGACTGATAATTTTAATAAAATCTTATTTTATAATTTAAATAATTTACATGAAAATATTGTGTAAAAATAAACTACTACTAATCTATAAAATCAAATACAAATTTTGAATTTAAAATGATAAAATAAATGTGTTTTTAGCTATGACAGATCGATGAGTTATGACAAAGTACTGTATGCTGCATAGGTTTTATGTATGTTATTATTGTTGATGGCCTTGGTGATGTTTTTATTAAAATTTTCATCATATTTATCATGAATTATTTTTTTTATAGTATTAAAAACAGATTTTAGTTTTTTTAAATTGAATTATTACATGAATATAATTCATATGATATGGTATATTTTTATATTCAATTAATACAAATTTAATTTATAATGATATTAATTGTCAAATTTAATTAGGATTTAATATTAAAACATTATTATAACACAATAACAGAAGAATTATGTAAAATATCCCATATTTATTTATTTTAGTTCAATTATATTATTTTCAGTTATTTATTATTTAATTTAATTAATCTGTAATATAGTATCTACAATAGTATTACTCTATAATAAATTTAGATACGTCTGTCGTCTAGTATCCAATATAAAAATATTAAAACTATTATTATGTTATTTTAAAATATTTAATGTTATTTTATGGTTCTAACTTTAGATTTGAAAGATCATATAAAATGTGACATTAATTACAGTGTTGATTATTTATATTGTTATCCTTCTAAAATTTTAATGGATAAACTTATTATTAGAAATAGATGGTCGTTTTGGTTGTTGATTTAGTAATGAACATAATTTTTAACAAAATAATAATCTTAAAATAGCTATTTTTCTTCACAATCACTTGTTATGTAGTCATCATTGACAACATTTATGAAAATAATTATAATAATAAACCACAGAAAATAATATTATTTTAAATTTTTATGATTTCCATAATATTTCTTAATTTATTGTGATAATTATATTTACTATAAGCGTATGCCAATACTTGAATATATATTATAACTGTATAAAATTCTTATTTTTAACTTTAAAATAATCATCATGTTAAAACCATTTTAAATTAAATACATTTATTTTGAAAAATGTACATTTTTTAAAATTTAAACCCTTTCATATTAGATATATATGTACATGCTTTAAAAGAAAATTATATTACTTCTTTTTTTTTTTAGTTTTCAATACTGATCCAGAACCTGCAAATGGCTTGAATCCTTCTTGATTTTCATTCTGAAATGTAAAATATTAAGTCATTAATGTAACATGTTTTATTCAATTTAACTACGAAATAATAAAAAAAATGTATTGTTTTTTTTATTTATAAAAACTACCTTCAAATTAAACCACAAAAATATTATTGTTTGTATAATCAATTTCGCAAATTAGTAGCAATCAAAATGACAGATTTATGATTAGTGCATTTGAACATCATTCATCAGTTGTAGTTAGTAATAATAATGTCAACAACGTTTTAATTATGTATAAGGCCAATATTTGTGTATATTTGCATATTTTTATTGGTTGGTAAAAAAATATTTTTATCAGTTTATACCCCCAAAATTATGAAATATATTAACCCAACGATGCTATGTATGAAATTTTATTTTGGATATTTATTAATTTTGGATTTTCAGGATATATATTGTAGGAATAATGTACAAAATTTGGATCATATTTAGCATTTTAGAAACAATAAATCGAGAATCACATAATTATTATTAAAAAAATATTAATTTGTTTCACTCGTGTAAGTTATTATGACTAATTTAACTTATTTATAAAAATAGGTTAGATTACTAATCTTAATTGTTAACTAGCAATCGCCAATCAATATCACTTAATATTATATTTTATCATACCTATCGTGGTCATCAGTCATATTTTTTTACTAAGAACATTAAAAAAGTTTTTGTTTGGTTTTAGATGAAGAGTGAATACAACTCATTTTTATAAATCAATAGCAGCATAACATATGAGAAGTAAATTTTTTAGTTAAATTAGAATATTACAATTAATTGGTAGATTTTTTTTTTAGAGTATTTGGTATTTTATAGGGCTAACACATACACATTTTATAGGTTTTTAAGACATACAAAGACAATGTTTTAACTATTTATTCATGTTGTCGATGTGTAGTGAAATTTCAGTGTGATATAGATTAAATTGAAATTTAATAATTACCTCATTGTCATTATTCACAGGACGAATATTCCTTAAGAACTGTATAGTTCCAATGGAATAATTATAATCTGGAATACCTCTTTGGTATGCTGGTTTAAACTGATTCAATTGATCGTCAGGATTTTCTTTCTTTTTTTTACCATCTAATCGATTGCCTGAACCTTTAAATGCTATGAAACCTGTTGGTTCTGGCATTAAATCAGCAGGATCAACCATCATCTCTTCTGCAGCTGGTTTTTTTTCATGTTTAGGTTCTTGGTAACCAACTGGTGCAGCAAACTCAACATTCATATCACATTCAATGATACTTACAGCGTTACCTGGCTTGGTTTCTAACACACACATTTCATAAACTTTTTGGTTGTATTTTATGGCTATTACGTCACCAGTAGTCAAACAAGCAAAATTGCGCAAACAATTTTCTAAAACGGCCTTTGGATTAGTAATATCCAAGAACTCAGAGTTTTGAGGTTGGAACTTTGAGAAGGTAGCTACTTCTAATGAAACACTTTCGACTTGCACTAAATCTCCTTCGTCTAGCAATAAGTTTTTCATCATCTAAATAAAATATAAACAAGAATTACAATAGTTTAAAAAGTAGTCAATAAAGTTAGTAAATTTCAAACTAGCCTATGAAACTTGTTTTACATACACCATAAATACAGGTAATCTCAATTTAAAATAAATCCTATGCTCACATTGCATTTTAAAAATATATTTTATTTTTACTACTCATGTAATATTTTTAAAATTATAAATTTATAATTAACAATTAATTTAATCAGGCATAAAATAATAGATTATTAATTATAATAAATCTATATAATTATATATTAATCAATTGTAATATAGATAATAAGTTGTTATTCAATTTTAGTAAAAATTGATTAAAATTTGCTCACTGAAATAACTATGAATTTATGATTTCATCGTTGTGAGTAGATTTAATATGAATGTATAAAAAAAAAAAACAAGTGGAATTTCAACTAAATTTATATCTAATATTATGTGAAATATAATTAATACCCAATAAGGAATATATATTTTTTCTTCGTCTGCAATGAACTCCAATACACCACAATGAGTCTGTCTGTTGCTTCTTTTGTTAGTTAGCTTGAACAACATCGGGTAGTTGATATTTAACCGAGTCAATATATCCAGAGCTGACGGGGGCATTATAACTGAAATCATTGTGTTAAAAATAATAATATAATAAAACATACAATAATGACTTCAAGCGTCTTACTTTTTCCACCACGTTCAACGTCTTCTCGTTCGCTACCAGGGAGCATTGACACTGACCAGCATCTGTATGTCGTGTTGAACGGTCGGAGTATGTCATTGAATAAACTCAGGGAAAACTGGAATATATTTTAATTAGTTCGACCAATTTTCAGAACACGTACTGTGACAAAAAATTAGCTGCTTTCTTACCATTGTACTTTCAGTCGGTTGTTATGGACTTTTGTCAACAAAATATTGTTATATTATAGGACCTTTTTAAGGCGTTCAATGCGTTAAATTGTTATGTGCAGTCACAAAATTATAGTAACCTTTTGGATACGGATAATAGACGAACGACAAGCTTTGCCTAAAGACGTTTTCGCGGAGTGCGCTCAGCGGTTCAACGTTGAAAAAGATATGTATACAAACGCGAAATGATCCATTCCTATCGCATAATCGTCAGACTACCGTATTGTCTTGTGTGAAAATAAAACTACAAACAATAATTGATAAACAGACCCAATATGGATACGATATTCCTATCACCACTAATCATACGCTTAATTTTGGCCAACATAAGAGAGAGAAACTGTGGTTGTCACTCGCACAGAAGCTTACGAGCGATAACGAAACTCGCGCGTTTCAAACAATAGTACAATAATGATGATATCAGTCGTGTCGGACAACAGATTTTTATTTTACGTCAATAATTACGATACAAACACTTGAAATTATTTTTTTGTGTGAAAATAATTGTATTATACATCATCGTACCACGGTTTCTCAATTTATTAATGTTTTGAGTTTTCACCACACGTTTGTGTACACGATAGAACGTCGTTATCAACATTTGTGTGTCCGATAAACGATAACGTGATAAGGTTTAGACGTTTTGAAAACTAACCGGCATTAATAAATGTCCTTAGTTATTCGCTTAGTTGTAGGTAGTCACACTTTCTTTAAACGTTACTAGACGTCTATAATGGTAATATTATTTTCGTTATTGCTCGACCACCGAGTTTAATGTAACGAGAAAAAAAATGAAAACACCTTGTGGATACTGTGACCTACGCGTCGAGAGTGTCAACGGCGACATTATTGATGCATTTATTAAACGTGAGTACAACAATTTTTTATTTATTCGACCCGAGCAGAAGTATACAATTAACAGTGAACGCATCTGTTGGTTTCGATGACACAAATTATAATACCCGAAATGGTTATTTTCTTATCTTCTTCAATATGTCTATGAGATAAGATATTGTCAACGGTAACAGTTGTTGTTGTTACAGTCTTTTCTCTCATACATTGGTTGAGTTTATGCTTTCCTAGTTTTGCAGCTAAACTGTTCAAAGTATATATTAACTGTTATGGAAATATTAATACAGTACCCTACATACGTAGGTTATTTTTTATAATTATTAAAACATTAAAAAAAACTATGGCCAGCTTGTTAAATTTATTGGAAAAATGTATGCATACATACAGAAGAGAAAATCAAAAGCTTTAATTTTATAAATGGCATTTTATTTGTTTTTAAATAATTTATCATCGTTTATATGAAATATAATAGTAAAATAATATATAATTTGTATAAATATATTTGTTATTCATCTGACTAAATCATTAATAACTATTTACTTATTTTTACCTCAAAGAAAAAGTGTTTATATGTTTTATTTACATGGGTTGATTAATAGCTAATTTAACTACTTTAATATAATTATACTAAAATTGTTGTCAATTAATTTTAACTTATCACAATTATAACAACAATAGCCAGTTGGTAGGTAGTTATTTTTTCATCCTATGAAGTAAGTGAGGTGACAAATATGGTTCTATATGTTGTCTTATTCTATGTATCTACTTATTTCATTGACATTCTATCTTTACTTCTTCTGGGTAGATACCTACTTCTTTACATAATACACTTTCAAAGTATGAAAGTGTTCTTGACTATAATATATTATAAAATCATAATTATAACATAAATTTTTGTCTGTGTACATTTATTATATTCTAATCATAAGTAACTATAGGCCAACCATAATTTAATATTGTATTAGTAGTGTGATAATAATAAAAATGTTATTATTGGTGCAGTATATGATTGTTTTTAAATTTATGGAATATTTGTTCCTAGATGGGTATGCTTTGATTGCTGTAAACACTACAGTGAATTGTTCATTACTAAGCAATGGTAGTTTGAACAAAAAAAAAAGAAAATTTGCAGAAAGTAATGATGAAAATGACGAAGAAAAAGACTGGGTACCTACACCCAAGTTAATTAATGTAAGTATGGTGGTTTGTTTTATTTAAATTATATAAATTATATTACATTTCAATTAAGATACATGTGTTACATGCATGTGTTGTCTCCATCTTACTATGTCATATTTAATAATTTCATACTCATAACTTAAAAATTAAAATATTGTAAAAAGCCAACGAGAGAACACAGATAATGTTCTTACCTAAAAGTATGATAATAGGTTTCACATTCACTCTAATATTAAAACTAAAATCACACTATTGAAACTGGTGAACAAAAATTTATTAAGTTGTACGTGTGTAAGATGGAGACAACACATGCGGTTGAGACGTCCTCTTAATGTTGTTTGTCTTCAAAAATATACTCAATAGGAATAATGATTCTGTGCTGTAGAACTAACCAAATCTGGTTATCATTACTATTATGAAGTGCAATGCTTCATAGATTTGGGTATTTTTGAGTACTTGCGTGTTTCCTACATCTCTAACTGTCTCTACATCCCCAGAAAATGGATTTGATATAAACTGTGCAACTGACTCAAGTATTTTAAAGTTCGGAACGTAAATGTTCAATTATATTTATGTGGTTTGTAGGATCATAAATATTTTCAGAATAATTAATTATTGATTCTTGAAGCGTAGGGAAATGCTGGACATAGCCATTTTTCATTTTATTTTCCCAATATGCTAATTTACCAGAAAACACTTGAACATCTAATATCATATTAATAATTTGTTTTTCTTTTCCTTGTAACTCTAAATTTAGGAAATTAATTTTTTCAGTAATATCAATTAAAAATGTAAAATATTCAAACCATTTTATATACCGATAATAGTAAATTCCTAGAATACAATATAGCAATTAACATTATCCAATTATTTATTACGTGATCGACCGATAATAGTAAAAAAAATGTTTATAACGATCTACCTGTATTTCTAGAAAGATCGACTGGTTGGCGACCCTTGCTTTAGAGATATCATTGTGTATTATAGTATTATGAAGAGCATGATTAAGTTAAACTTTCAAATTAAATGTAATATCAACCGTCTTAGTTTGCCACTTAACATTTGTATTTCAACAGACTTTTTTCATTGAATAAATTATAAACACGACTTAAATATATTTAATTAATTAAAACCTTTTAAATTATAATAAGTAAAAATTTCTTTTAAATATTTATGTCATAATAGGCTCAGCTACCTCAGTTTGGTTTAATATAGTTATAGAAATATTATAATTTATTATTCAGATTAAATTGAATACATTTTTTTTAGGAAAATGATTCCAAATTGACCATTCTAAATCGATTAACAATACAAATATCCAATGTTGGACAATTGCAAAAAATTGTAAGTAACAAAATAAAATAACAAGTATACTTTAAATTTAGTTATCAACTAATTGTATTATTTTTGTTTTTTAGTTGTGTTCTCAAAATTTCAAATTGTATAATATTCTTGCAGTAGAACCACTAAACGATAAAGTTTTACAGGTATGAATATTAAGTCACAATTAATAAATGCCCGTAAGATAAGTTTATGAGAAATTATTTAATGTTTTTATGTATTATTAAGTAAAGGATGTTTCATTAAGAACGTAAAAATAAATCTCGCTATTACTTTATTAGAAAAAATTGTTTAGAACAAAAATATGATATGAACATTGTAGTATACATTCAGACGTCTATCATTTATGTATGAAATATAATATCTGATATATTTTCACCTTGGCAACACTGGTAAGCTTCAGTTCTGGTCATACATGTAATTGTGCAGGAAGTTTAAGGTCTGAAGTGGTGACTATAACTGGCTTCCTAAGTTATGTGACTTAACTTCACTGGACTTCGGGGTTACGTAAAAGCTCATGTTTACAAAAATAAACCACAATCCATTGAAGAACCTTAAGAAAAAATGGATCATATCATTAGTGAACTAGATCCAGAGGTAGATGTATCAACAAGTGGTGAGCAATTGTGATACCAGAACTGAAGATATACTGGAAGTATAGCTGAGGTGGTTATATTTAAGATGTTATATTATATAAATAAATTGAAGAATGTATATACTACTTGTTCAAATAATTTTTTGTTCTAAATAATTATTTCTAATGAATAATGAAGTAATAATAAGATTAAGTTTCATATTTTTAATGAAATAACATTTTTACTTGGTTTTTAAATAAATATATATGAAAATGTAAGTAATAATATTAAATTTATCCTTCAAAGTTACGTAACTTGACAGCCGACGGGATAATAGGTTTCTCTATTTAAATATTGTATACATAATATATAACATAAATAATACATTTTACGTATTATACAATATTCAAAATTACAATTAAGATATAAAGTAGATTTTTTCATTTATATTGTTCAATAAATTATATTTTTTTTCACTATTCTAGATTAAAATTAATAGGGATACAAAAAACATTTATTTCAGCTTGCACTTCTACTTATCTTATTTGCTTATAATGTTGTTATTATATATGTTTAATGTTTCATTATTATTTGTTTAATTGTTTAGGACATAGTGACTTCTCCATCAATTGATATAATAACTTGTAATATGAAAACATCTATTACTCCAAAGGACTATACAATCGCTGTTGAAAAAAATATTTATTTTGAAATATCTTATGGTCCAATGTTATTTAGTTCTAATACACGTCAAGATACTTTTACTTTAGCTCATCTGCTTTATATTAAAGGAAAATCAAAAGTAAAATAAAAAAATTAAATTAAAATTCATGTAATTTAATTTTTACATCTATTTTAGAACTTAATAATTACAAGTGGAGCAGCTAATAAACTAGACATACGCAATCCTCATGATGTGATGAATTTGTATCCTTTGATAGAAGTTTAAATTAATTTATATAAATACAAGAATTTGACATCTTTGTAGATAATTAAAAACTAGTTTTCTAGAATAAAAATAAAATATTGACTTATTATAATAATATTATTAATTAACTGTCCTATTATATATATATATATAGTAAATAAACAAATATTTTTTAAATATTTTACTTTTATAAATACATTTGACTGTTGACATTTAGGTTTAGTAGACATGCTGGGTTGCATGAAAGCGAACTTTAAATTTATTTAATGAATAGATTTATCGAACCACTAAATATTTTTACAAATATGTTTGGGTTGCACAAATTGTACAATAAAAATATATTTGTATTAAGCATGATACCAAGGTTTGTGTAGAAGTTTAAGGTTATCACAAAAAAAGTAATAACTTGCATATTACATTCCTGTTGAAGTTATGTGGCTATGGGCATTGGTCACAAAATAACTCAATAGATAATATACATCTACAAATAAAATATTTATTTTCATAGTTTTGTTTAATACTAGAACTTTTGTAAACATTGCACTGTTTGCTTATGGCTACTGACTAATATTTTCATGAAATCGACTATCTAATTGTTTTATATGTCTATGATTATTACTTAGTTTCAACAAATATAACTTGACTATGAATTCAGAGGTATTTTATTAGGTCTTTCAAGAAAACAGTCAACACAATCAATTACTCAAAGATGTTATTCAACTATTTTAAAAAGCTGTATGTTGCATCATTCATTATTGTATTAATATTATATAAATAATGTAAACCTGTTTTTCAGATGGTCGAAAATTAGGGAAATCTGCTATACATTTGAAACCAGTAAACCAGTGAACAACAATACTTAAAACAATTTTCGTTATGTGTTATTAATTTGATATCAAGTTTTGAATATATTATATTTGTAATATTTATTCACTAAGTATAGTAAGTTATAATTAAATTGTTAAATAATGCTGTTTAAATCTTATGACTATAAATTATGAAAAAGTAACTTAACTTCTGATAATTGTATTAAATGCCATACACTTGCAAATAAATTAATTTTTAACATCATAAATAATTATAATTCTAAATTATATTAAACTTAATTAATAATTTAAATAAGAAATAAATCTTATTTATTTAATTTAAAATAGATACTAGCAATACTACTACTTGTTAATGTTATAACATTTTCAAATGATACATTATTCTATGTATTTACTGTTGCTTAACTAATTAACATTAGTAATTTACTGGTTGTTGAAAACAATTTTATTTTTATGTAAGCAAAATTAAATAATTGTTTTTAATATGAAAATTATACATTTATAAAATATTATAATACAATTTATTATACCATAAAAATACATATATACAGAATTGGTCATCATTCGAATAAAATTTTATTTAGATGATTATTTAGATAATATTTTATTCAAATAAAAAATTATTCGAATAAAAATGTATTTGAATAATTTTAAAACATAATACTTATATAAAATACAATTATATTATATGAATAGCATAATCACTTGCTATAGTACAGTCTAAAAATAAAAATAAATCATCCTACAATATTTTTGTATTTTATATAAGCATTATGTTTGAAAATTATTCAAATAAGTATTTATTCGAATAATTATCTAAATGATATTTTGCTCAACTCTGCATATGTATATATATATATATATGTGTGTGTGTGTGTATGTGTGTGTTTATATATATCGAGTGATCCATTTACATAAAATGTTCATTTCCCCCCCCCCCCCAAAAAAAATACATTATACCTAACCTAGTTTTAAGTAAAATAATGAGTATATTTTATCTTTATTCCAAAGCACGACATTTTCTAAAGAACTTTGAAGTATAAAAATTGAATTTTGGGCAATTAGCTTATGAGTTTAAGTATTTATTGTTTAGATCAGTTAAGTGGCATGGTCAGGAGTATCCTCAAAATATTAGACCACTTTTTACTAATCTAAACTTTAAATTTTATTTTTATAGATTGAAATTAAAATACTCTGAATAATATTCTGAAGTAGAATATAAAATTAAAAATGTAAATGTATGTTGTCATTTAAAAGAGTAAAAGATGGTAATAAAAAAAGTTCTATGAGAACTAAGCTAGAATAAAAGAATATAAAATATACTCTATAATATAGTCTATATCAATGATTTTTATTAGAGTCAGAAAACATTGTATCCAATTTTTATGATGCATAGCCATAAAATAAAATGGTACCTACTTTTGTATATTATTTAAAATACATATTGATATTATACTTACAATTATATGGGTACTTACAAAACAGTTTACAGGCCATTCTATAGAAATTAATATAATTTTATAGATCAAGTAAAAAAATAATGAAATGAAAATAAAAATTCTTCCTTGAAAAAACTTTAATTGGAATACCTTTTTTAAGTTAGTGGAACATCTATGTGCCACCGAACACAAATTTAAAACCACTGCTCTACATAGATTAAATTGCATTATGAAATTGTAAATATATGAAAATAATATTTAGTAACAAATTTTTTGAAATCATGTTTCATGTATAATATACTGTGAGAATGTGAATTAAATAATTTTTTTTTCAATATATTTGTGACTGTATTTTTCATAATATTTATAGGCTACTGACTAAGTGGTGAAAATTGAACTAAATTATACATTTTAATTATTTAAAAAGATTAACACTTTTACAGTTTGAATACTTTTTGAAATTGCATATAATATTATCTATAAAATATAAAGGAATCTTTTTCAACTTTTTCTGTTTCTATAATCTTAGTATATTTCCTTAGAAAAATTATTCTCAAAAAAAAAAATTTTATTTACCTACTAATTTTTTACTGACTTATTAATAATTATATTATTTTTGTCTAAATTTAAAATCAGGAATATATATATGTGTATATGATTTTTTTTTTTTATTAAAGAAAAATATATTGGTTTCATTTAACAAATGCAGTATAGACTATATATTGTCCTGCATTTATTTATTTAATATAAAATTTTATTGTGTTCCATCACTGACAAACATTTATCACAAGAAAATAATTTGATTGAATATCTGTTGGAAAATGCATTTTTATTCAATATAATTCAATGTATTGAACAATTATAGTAACAAATTTAATATTTAATATATTGTTACAGAAATTTAAAAAATTATATTATGTAATATAAAAAATTAGCAGACATCATTGTTAGTCCATGATGATTGCAATAAAAACTAGAAATATTAGTTAATAGATTTGTATTATATTAATACAGTATTTAAAATTTTTAAATTTATTTTCAAGACATAAAAGTTGTTTATTAAGTAATTATCTAATATAAAAAAAAAAATGTCTATTAAAAAATGTAAAATAAGACTTATTATTATTAGTAATACTAGTTCTGAAAGGAAGATATTTATTTTTATGTTCGAAAACACTTTTTCTAGTAAAAAAAAATATAAAATTTTTTTAAAGTTGTAGAACTATTATTAAAAAAAGTTAGAATATCACTATTCAGAACTGTTGTTGATTGTTTACAATGATAATTATTGTATTCAAGTTTAATACATTAATTTCAGCGAATTATGATTGATAAATATTACTCATTGATGAGATACACTCAACAACTGCGTACAGCAGAATACTTACCTACTTGTTTTATTTTTAATTTATATTATTAATAATAGTATGGTATGCTATGGATAATGAATAATAATATTGTTTTATATTATAAATACTAGTACATATTTCTGTTGAGTATTAGCAATCCAAAAAGTTTGCTGCTATCATTAGAACTACAGCCATATTTGGATTTATATTGAACGATGGTACATCAAAAGAAGTAGAGACTGTACAGTTATCGTAACAATATTTGTAGATGAAATACAAGCAAATATGATACAGGATGTGGGAGCTATAAAATGAAAAAAAAAATCAAATAATCAAGACTATTGATTTCGTTACACTCAGTTTCAGAGAATTTTCCAGGGCCTTGCAACATATCCTTATAGTAGAAGATATCAAAGCGTACTCGCGTTTCACAATGAATATTTTACCGTCGCTGTAGATCAATTTCACGTACTCGGAATTTGGACCGAGGCAACTATCAACCATCTTCGACTCGCAGCCATTCTAGGAACATACCGTTTACAATACCTATTATCAGTAACGTACTTAGACCTGAATTTTTATTTTTTTTGGGGGGGGGGGTATTTTTAATGACATGCAAGGCCGTATCTAAGAGAGGAGTCAAAAGGTCCGCCCCCCCGGGAGGCGCATGCCCCCTAGGCCACCCACAGCACGGCTCTGCTCACAGATTAATATTTTAATTTAGTATATTAATTGGATGTTAATATTTTAATTGGTTACATTAATATAAAATTTATCAGCAAATACTCATCGTCTTTCCGAGCCACAGATATGTAGAATAAATATTTATTCTATGTACTTATCTGTGTTCCAAGATTAGTGACGTATCATTATCACTAAAGCTACTGTTGATACTATTATCAACGTTACGTCCACAGATATGTTTAGTCATGGAACATTGTCTATGCTAAAATCACATGATGATTGTAAAGGAGAAGCTGCGTTAGTTATAATGGGAAATAATGTTTTGTTAAAACAACGCACGCTGTCACGGTAATAAAATGTTTTACTATTTTACTGATAAAACGTCATAATTACGCCAATGAATAACCAGAAAGGACACTTTTTGAGTTTAACAGGGGTTCTTATGGGGCACAGATTTGCTACACCTGTTGGAATATCACTATATCAGTGTGACCTGTGGAAAGATATTTCCCATTATTCTATTTTTCTTGCAAGACTGATATTCCATATTTTGAAAGAACGCCATAGTCATTGTTTAAAAAAATGTATGCTGTCAAACTGTTCGAGGCCCTATAAAATTGGCAAATCAGTGTAACCAGATATAGAGAATTTTACATTTTTGTTATTTTATGGATACACTGATAATCCAACAAATTGAACAGTATTTTTGAGCCCTTGTCTCTTCCGGTTATTCTGTGATTTCGCGTTCGTGGATCTCACGCACACCAATAATCAGTCGTGACGCCTCTTAAAAACGGTTCATGTTCAACAGCCTTAAGGCTATACGATTCTTAAAAATAAAAACAATAAACTTACTACAAGTGCTTTTTACCAATAATCTGGTTACAGTGTATGATAAACCTTTTTATTCTCGTGTCGAATTTTGTATTAGGCGCTAAGGTGCGCTTGGAACAAGTGTTCAACCACCTGTTAGGTTGGGTTGTAAGAGACACAGTATCGATTCCGCAAGGTAGATATACAAGGTCGTCAGAACATGTGTCATTCGTCTCGTGTATTGGCAACGATTGTTGACGTCCCGAGTCGTAGTGGCTGCTGCCTGCTATAATCCTTACCTTTAGTGGTTATATGTCACTGACACAAATATTAAATAATATTTTATTTGTTAATTTTTGTTTTTTTTTTAAGTGTATAGTTCGTTGTGTAAGCACATGTAATAAATTGGTGGTTCCGCCAGCGGTCGTCGTTTCATTTGCGTTTCTTTTGCCGTAACGAACATGGCTAACTCAATCGAAATACCGATAAAGGACATGGACAAGGTACGTTTACTTGTTGAATGTTGTGTTTATTATTTGGATATTGTATGTGTGTGTGGGAAGGGACATCCTGACACACGATCCGAAATTGAATTCAACAATTTAATATGAATTAAATACAGTTTTCTGGAACGGTTTTTTTAATTATCAATTACTCGAAATGGAAGCACCGATTTTATAAGACCAGAAACGATCGTGATCGATTTAGAAGTTATGGTTGTCACTTGACGTGCAGTGTGACTAGGTTAATTATGTTTGTAGGTTCGAAATAAAGTATAGCATTGTAACCTAAGCTATTATTAGTTTTAGTAGTATTATACCACTAAAGTTTTAATTATAACTGAGAATTTTTTAATTTTGACCTTCCAAAAGTACTAACTAGATAAAATTTGCTACCAGTTATCTCTCGGCTCTCATGGAGTTGATGATCTAAGTATTTTTTCTAATTGAATAATATTTCTAGACACAAAAAATACATAAATAAAAAGCACTTATCATTGTAAAATTATATATCTTATATATGGTTTAATATCTATATAATACTCATTATTATTTATAGCAGTTGTAGTTTAATTATTGTACACGAATAGTATATTTTTATTATCAATACACAAAAATTAATATCACACATTCATAAATATTTTAAAATAATAATAATTTTTATTAACAATATGAAGAAGTATAGTTTGTAACAAACTTATAAAACAGTACATATTGAACTAGAATACAATTTAAAATCACATACCTAGGATATGTATATATATATATATTGTAAGGCTATTTTTTTATTTAAAAATACTTAAAATTGATCTAGACCTAGGTATATCTGGTGACATAAACAATCTCTAAACATTTAATGAATCAATAGTGAGCAAATAACAAAAATATCATGATTTAATGGTTCAATATTGGTCCATTAAATAAATAAATTATTCATGCAATTCCGCATTAGTCTTTTGTTTTAAATTATATTTTTGTTTAATAGATTTAATTATATTAAATTAATTTAATGGTTCCTTATATATATTTAAATAATACTGGAAAAAATCTACGCTTACTCATTTTACATTATATATTTAAATTATTTTTTGCATTTTAATCAATTAGTTCATCAATGATCAATTGTTATTTTTATAAAAAAAAAAAATGTTTTTATTGCATTGAGTAATAAATCAGATTCAAGTTTATTTTAAAAAATTGGTTTGATTCAAATAATAACTTATACTTACTTTGAATGTGTAATATTTTATCAAATATTAACAATTTTGTTTTATGCATTTCTTAATTGTTAGTATTTTTATCGTACATCTAAAATGCCACTAAATTATAAACAGTCTATTAAAATAGTTCAAACAGCAGTATACTTATAGACTATGCTAATTAATTAGAAATCATTAATTGGATAACGTGACTTTATTATAATACACTATAACTTGGCCAATGATACTTGCACTTTATTTTAACCATCAATTTATGTTTGCATTTATACAGAATAAATAGAATTACATATTATTGAATATAATATAAAGATGTACTGTTATTTTAATTAAAATTTGTTTATTAACTTTTTTATTAGATTATTGAAGTAAAAACGAGCCAGCTGCCAGATCCTAACGAGCTCCATAATATTTTAAAAAATGAACATTCAGAATTGCATATATGGGTCAATTTAGCAGTATGTTTTATGTTTTATTATATTTTAAACATGAATATAAAATAATATTTTTATTTATTTTTTCAAAAATTTTTAGCTGGAATATTATAAAAAAGGCAATTCAGTTGCTTTTGTTAAGTTATTGGAATCGTCACGGAGTAATTCATGTTTGAAATATAAAGACAGCGATAAAGACCAAATGAGAGCTTTAGATATGTTAGCAGCCTATTATGTACAAACAGCCAACCAAGAAAAAAATAAAGAAAAACGTATCAAACTCTTTGCTAGGGCAACTGAATTATATACAACAGGAGATAAAATAATAATGGATGATGTGGTAAGAATATGTTTATTACTAATCATTAAATGTTTTAAGAATTACATATTATGTGTTTTATACATTTTTACATTTTGCAGAATCATTTATTAGGTCGTGCTTTTTTCTGTTTACTGGATGATAAAAAAATTGACCAGGCCAATGCACAGTTCAATTTTATATTGAGCCAATCATTGAATAATATACCAGCTCAACTAGGCAAAGCGTGTATTGCATTTAATAGGAAGGATTACAAAGGGTCCTTAGAGTATTATAAAAAAGTGTTGCGCTCTAACTCTAATTGTCCTGCTGATGTAAGATTAGGTTTGGCACATTGTTTTTTAAAACTAGGAAACATAGAAAAAGCACGTTTATCGTTTGAACGTACTTTGGAAACTGCACCCATACATTTAGGGTCTAGTATGGGTGCATTAGTGGGTCTTGCTATCATGAAATTGAATAGTGAATGTTATAGTGACATAAAACTTGGTATAACTTTGATGTCTGAAGCTTATAAAATTGATCCAACAAATCCATCGGTTTTAAATCATTTATCAAATCATTTTTTCTTTAAGAAAAATTACAAAAAATCTCAAAATCTAGCTATTCATGCATTACAAAACACAGAAAATGATGCCATAAAAGCGGAGAGTTGTTATTATATAGCTAGATCATATCATGCAGAGGTAATATAATTATTATTGTTAAGAAATAATTTATCTTTTTTAACATAACTTTTAGAATAATTATGAACGAGCATTTCAATACTATTATCAAGCCACTCAGTTTGCTCCTATAACATTTGTACTTCCACATTATGGTCTTGGTCAAATGTATATTCATGGAGGTGATTTAGAAAATGTAATATTTGTTTATAACATTTTATTTTTTTTAAATTTAAAATTAAATATAATTTTTAATGGATTTAAATTGTAATTTGTTTAGGCTGCTCAATGTTTTGAAAAAGTCCTTAAAACTGAACCAGAAACTTACGAATCTATGAAAATCCTTGCATCATTATATGCTGATTCAAATAATCAACAGAAACGAAATATTGCAAAAACTTATTTAAAAAAGGTATTTGATTAAATACCTAGTTATTATTTTTTTTTTCATAGTTTTTTTATTGTTTAATATCTTAGATTATCAAATACAATCCTGATGATTTAGAGGCTTGGGTTGAATTTGCTAAGATTTTAGAACCTTCTGATTTAGAAGAATCTTTATCTGCATATAATACAGCTATAAATTTACTGCGCAAAAATCCGAATAATACAATTCCACCTGAAATACTTAATAATGTTGCAGCTTTAAATTACAGGTATGAAAATAGTAAAAAAAATATATTAATATAATATATAATTATTTTTTTAATATTATAGGTTAGGAAATTTGGATCAATCTCTTTCTCAACTAGAAGAATCTTTAAGTTTGTCAAAAAAAATGGCTACAACTCAGGAACATTATACTTCTATATTTGTTACAACTAGTTACAATTTGGCAAGGGTTTTCGAAGCACAATCTCAATTTCAGAAAGCTGAAATATATTATAAAAACATCTTAAAAGAGCATCCTAATTATATTGATTGTATACCGAATATTTATTTCAATTCAATCATAGAAACTGTTATAATGTTGAATTATATGTTATAGGTTATTTACGTTTGGGATGTATGGCTCGAGATCGTAACCAAATTTATGAAGCTTCTGATTGGTTAAAAGAAGCATTGCGTATTGATAATGATAATCCTAATGCCTTGTCATTACTTGGAAACTTATATTTATCTAAAAATGAATGGGGTCCTGGTCAAAAAAAATTTGAACATATTTTAAAGGTTTGTAAATTGCTTTACCTAATCAAAGTTAGTTTAATTTTTTTTTTCTGTAGAACCCATCAACATTAAATGATTCATATGCGTTGATTGCTTTGGGAAATGTTTGGTTGCATACTTTATACCAACAGAATAAAAATAAGGACCAACAAAAGAAACATCAGGCTTTGGCTATGCAGTTTTATACTAAAGTCTTGAGATATGATCCAAAAAATATTTGGGCCACTAATGGAGTTGGTTAGTAAAAATTATATTTGTTAAAATTAAACTTCCATTTATTTTTATTTATCTTTAAAATCGCCTAAATGAATCATTTAATTTGATAAACATCAGTTTTTTTTTATTGATATATCTTAAATTCAGTAGATTATTAAAATATAATCAAATTTATTATTACATCTGTTTTGGTAAATTTAAGTGTACAAGTCTTGAGCTTACTGGGTTAATTTACTTCTAAGAATTTCTTCTCATTGAGTAATTCTTATATCTTAGCTGTATTTCATTTTTCTAATTGTTATTAAGAATATAGAAAATTAGAATGTGAATTTTTAAAACTCTATTATCAATAAACTACGATTGCATGGCAAACTACAATAGTATTTAATAAATGCACAGAAGTGTTAGTATTTTATACACAATTTTTAAATATATATCCCCTGTAATAATAACAAATAAAATTGACACTTAATTTAAAGACGAAAATGATTTTCATAGAAATATTCATTTTTTAAATTAATGGTTATTTATGATTAATTTTTTGATATTATCACAAATATTAAGAAATGTGTTTCAAAATGTAGCTTTATACTGTTTATTATTTATGCATTTGTGTATACTATATTTTGATGATATCATTGCAATTATATGTGTGTACTTTCAGTATGTTTTTTCATATGTTATGAGTTATAACATATTACTGTTATAAGTATAAACTGTTATTTTTTGTCAAAATTATCAGATGATTAAAATAAATATATTATTTCTATTTCTGTAATATTATGTGTATATATACTAATATAATATTAAACAATATTATTCTCATTAATTTTGAAAATAATGCTTTTCATAGTGATTTTATTTTGGTTATTCTATTCAATTTAAATTATTTATTCTTGTTAGAGATTAGATAAATTTAGTATTTTTTTGTTAAATAAGGTTGTGTTTTGGCTCATCGAAACTATATAAACGAGGCTAGTGATATATTTGCTCAAGTGAGGGAAGTTACTACCAACTTTCCTGATGTCTGGTTGAATATTGCACATTTATTCATTGAACAAAAACAATATATTAATGGTATTCAAATGGTATGTTAGAATTATTCTAGATAGTATAATATATAAATTACACATAAATAAGTATTTATTAATAGTCATACTTATTAGATTATCTTAATTGTTTTAAATATTTTCAGTATGAACAATGTATAAAAACATTTTATAAATATGATAATGTTGATGTTTTACAATACCTTGGACGTGCATATTACTTGGCTGAAAAATTTAAAGAAGCAAAAGTTATATTTTCAAAAGTGAGTAATTTTATTTATTTTTCATAGTTAACATAATATTATTAAGGTGTATATTTAAAATCATTAAAATTAATATCAGGCTCGCAGAGTTGCTCCTCAAAATACTGTTATAATTTACAATCTTGCTTTGACTCTACAAAAACTAGCAGTTCAAGTACTGAAGGACCAACAATCTAATTTGAAAATTGTACTTCAAGCTGTGCGTGAACTTGGATTATCACGAACGTAATATTATTAAATAATAACTGATGTCTGAAAGTATAAATTGTCATTACTATTTAATTCTATTTCAGATATTTCCAATATTTATCTATTCATGGCGATCATGTGCAATATGACTTAAAATTGGCTGGCATTGAAGCTAATCGTTGTCAAGATTTAATGAATCAAGCTGATTATCATGTGAAACGAGCACACCAAAAGGACATAGAAGAACGTGAAATTCGTCAAAGACGAGACAAAGAACTGGAACTACTCATAGTCAAACAAAATGAAGACAAGGCAAATGAAATACAATTCGAAGAAGGAAAAAAGAATGAAATTTTAAAAAAACGCCAAGTATATTTAGAGAAAACAAAAAATGCAATTATGATGTTTCAAACAGCTATAGAAAGTCCTAAACTTAAAAGAAAACCTCGTATGAAAAAGAGTTCAGCTTATGGTGAAAGTTTTTCTTCTTCTGAGGAGGAAAATAAATGTCCTAAAAAATCAAAAAAAAGGTAATATATGTTTCTAGGTTTTTATCTATTACTTACTTTATAAGATAATTTATCAACTTTTCAATACCTATCTTAATATAGTGGGCATTCTGATAATAGTACAAAGAAAAAAAAAGTAAATTTAAAATGCGGAAAAGAAATATGTGCTTCAACCCGATCTACTTCTACTAATGTACCAGTATTAAAAAAAAAAAGTTTGGTAAGTTTTAAATTTAAATTTGTGAACAATATATGTGTGCCATTATATAATAACCATCTCATGTTTAGTCCAACAGCAATAAAAAAGTATGTACGTCATCAAAACAGAAACTTAGAATTGTTTCCAAAGAATTCATATCAACTAGCGAGGAAAACAGTAGTGAAGATGAGGAAATAAAAAAACAAAATTTTTAACAGTGATTACAAAATCAATACTTGGTAATTATTTTTAAATTATTATTTCAATATATTAATTCTTATATGATGTTAAGAAAATATTTTTTCTTGAGCATATTAATTGATCACGTTTAAGGTGGGTAGGTACCATTTTTTTTTATTTATTAAAAAACTTATACAACATGTTTTTTCATTTAAATAATTATAAATATTCATATTTATTTTCATTTTCAGCTCTCAATATGAAATTTCATCTCCATCGAGCAGTGCTAGTTCAATATCTAGTGTTTCAAGCTGTTCTTGAAAATATAGTACTTGTTCATTAAGAGTCCTTTACCTTTGCTTAGTTGTGTGAAGTCTGGTATGTTACAAAATTCTCATCCATCTGTTGGTAAGTCCTGTTTCTAATACTTCTGATAAATCTACTACAGGTTTAGAAACCAAATCTGGTTATTGTTCTGTTGTGTTATTATCAGATTTTTCATAGTGTTTAAATAAAATAAAATATACCAGAAATAAAGTTGTAAGGCAAATTATTTTTCGGTTTAAAATATGATTGAATGCTTTACAACTTATCTTTGTTTTAAATATTATTATTTTCTAAATAAAAAATATTTAAATCAATTTTATATAACATCATTTCTTTAGTTGTCTTGTTGTTTACACTATAAAATTGTTCACGTGTCGCCACTGGTTATAATTTATGTTTTAGTAAAATTTTTTAATATTTTATAGTGTTGAAAAAATGAAAACATTAAATTAATTTTAGCATGTAAATAAATAAATTAATTAATGTCTAAAATAAGTGTTGTTAGTAAATGGGAATTGTTATTCATGTTTTATTTTTTATTTTTATATCAGTGAATATTGTATTCACAGTGGCATAATTGTATATCTATTAAGTTTTTTATATATCAACGATTGGCTTATCTGTTGTTGTTACTTTTAAGATGATGTTTAATTTACTCTAATATAGAATTTAATGAAATTAAATGTGAACTAGTTAAAGTAAATTTGTTATTTTATGTGTTGTGTACTTTCAAGATTTAAACAACAAATACTGTTGGTACTCTTAAACAACATAATTTTAACTAAAGTGTTTCTGAAATATTGTGTATTCAGTGATAATTTAATGCAAAATGTATACCATTTATACATACTTGATTGAACAATATTTCAATATTCCATTGAATACTAATTTAATTTGTTCATAATTTTTGTATAATTTAATGTTATTCTAGTCAAAATTATTTCTTTTCATTTTATGAATAAATTAGTATGTTCATAATAATAGTTATGTTTAAATTTACTAGATATAAGACTACCATTATTTTTATGTAATACACGTAATTACACGTTATTAAATGTTGAATATTGAATATAATATTGAGTATCTAAATAGTTTTTAACTGCTTAGCAAACAATAAATTGGCTTATAAAGTTATAACAAATATTAAATACCTACCGACTAATTTGTTTCTATTTCATGTCAAATAGTGAATATTTGTCATGTATGTTTGGGATCCCGATTTTATTGTAATAATAATTATAAAAAATTTTTTTTATTGTTTGGCATACTATTTATTATAGTAAATGTAATATACAATAGTATAATACATCACTCATTAATGCATTTGATTGTTTTTAAAATTTAAAACTATTTATGTATTTCTAGTATAGTTCATAATTTATTAAAATATTATTGTACATCATAGGCTATTCACTGGCATTTTCCCCCGTCAATAATACTGAAATGTAAAGCTTACATTCTTAGCGTATATTGTATTATAATAAAATAAAAATAAACGAACAATGCCAAAAACTAAAGAAAGTAATTCATGTATCAGGTTTTTATTTATCACTTACATAAAGATAATTTATTAACTTTTTAATACTTACCTTAGTACTCGTCCAATATGTTATGTACCGCACGTTTGATGGTTTAGTATGCTATCTGCCTATTTGCCGTAAATATTATATTATATATATAATTTTTTTATTGTTTTTGGGTGTAGAATGAAATGTTTGACACCCTTTTTTTGTACTTCGATTATACATTGTTTTCAAAATATTACCTTCTTAATCACGTTTTTGATTATTTTTCAAAACTTCTTTCAACTCACCACCACAAATTGTTTGGTTTTTAATTTTGGTACATGTCTGGTCAGTTGGTAATAAACCACGTATTTTTAAAAGAATTGTGCACATCTCTTAATTTTGAATTATGTATCGATATAAATAACTCATAGTTGACAGACTCATAATAATAATTAATAAATTAAAAAATTATAGTAAAACCATATATTATAATTGGCTCACAAACACACACTGATTTTTTTTTTTTGTATGAAGCTTATGATAAATTGTAAAGAGGTATAAATATAATACAATTTTGGATTTCAACAAAAGCTTAATCTTAATTGCAAAATGATAAAGTATATTATACTACAAGATTTACAGTAGATATCATATTAAACTATCATGAGATTACGGTAGATAAAATATTTAAGGCAGATAGCATATTGGACGAGTACCCTTACCTTTAATATAGTAACTGATTAAAGTACAAAGAAAAAAATGAATTTAAAATGTAGAAAGTTTATTTGTGCTTTAGCCAAATCTACTTCTACTACATAAATAAAAAAAAAAAAACATACATATATAATATAACTTTACAGTAGTCAGATATCTGTTAATATTATTATTACCTAATTATTTAATTTTGTCAAGAGGGTCATATTATATAACATTGCTGTCAATACGAATAACAATTAAAAAAGGAAACGTGTTTTGTATGTTTTATATATATATATATATAATTTATTTCAAATTAACGTTATAAATTATAATACTAAAAATAATTTACAAATTACAAGAATGAATAAAAACATTATTTTAGATAGGTACTTTCGTACTTAGATATGGAAATTTTAAATATAGTGTAATGATAATTGATATTATATTGATGATCACAATCTGTTGTGTATTATATTAAGTGTTTACCTACCGATAAATTACATAGAGTTTTGTTCCACAAGGATGTTAAAAATATTTAAATTACACAAAAATATTGACCGAATTAAACACCATCAAATGGGCATTTATATTTACAAATACACGCATATAGTTTAAGACTATATACATCTTTCAGCGTCGGTCTGTAATATAATAATTTATATAATTTATAATAGGTATATTAACAATTACTAAAATTAAAAACAATAGGTACGAAATTGTATTTGTATATAATATAATTAATAAAAACATTTTCAAAAATATTATGAGTAGGTATATACGTCAAATGCAAGTTATATTATTAAAATAGAATATTATAGTACATATTTTGTAAAAGAATAATTCCAGAAATATATTACTTAAAACGAAAATAAACCTATAATAAAATAATAATTAATGTAACGTAATTATAATCGATAGATACTCACGATTTAATGTTAACGAGCAAGGTGTGGCAATTGAAAAATATAAAATATTTATTTCTGTACATACGGTACATTATATAAATTGTTAATTTAGAAGAAAAATAATTAATGACTGTGACTGATAAGGTTAAAACCTTATAAAATGTCTAAGTCTATGCGAATGAGAAAATTATCTATAATGACTGAAATACGTAAAAGAAGTAAAATTTAGTGACTACTACCTACTGATTAGTAAAATTTGTAATTTTATAAAAAATAAGAATTTCCAAAACATATGTTCCTATTGTGTGGTTCAGACGTTGTAAGTGTATGCATGATTGATATCGTTTATATGTGTTTTACGTGAATCTAGGAAAGTAATTTGTTTTTGTACTTGACAATTTGTCTTACAAGCATATTTTATTCTAAGACAGCTTACAAGTATAGCTTGACGTGTTTTTCCTTTTTAGTTATCACTGTCAAGTGTTAGGTATAGTATTATCATTTTCCAATGATAATTTAATTTCAACATAACACACGGTTATTCATAAGTCATAACCGAGGATGTTAAATCACAATATTACATTACGATAATTATTATAGTGTATTAGTGTGTGGTTTAAGCTTTTAACTTTTATTAAGTAAAGTACCTAAAAAGGTTTTTTTGAATCATTTGTATTAACTATTAATAATTAATTATTCTGAAGTAAAAAGGTTTATTTCTTAATTAAACGTTTTATTAAACATTTGTGTATATTTTTTTATCAGAATTTTAAACGCTTAAAAAACGCCCAGGGCGCAAAAAAGGAGTTCTACGCAAGTGTATTATATAATATATATATAAACCATTTGCGTTATCTACCCATTGTTTTTTTTTTGGTTGTTAATATAAATTAATTAACTTAATAGTACCTATACAATATTATGTACTTAATTATCTATATTTTATACAAATCAAGTTGTTGTTGAAATATTTTCATTTTGTCATCAACGCACATGCAATGGTATTATAAATATATGGTGTATAATAATATATATTATATATTATACTGTTGACTGATAGTCGACGACGGTGATTTGATTCTTATGGCAAACGTTGTGAAAATAATTTATATGACCTTTTCCCCTATTTAAATGACTATTTCAAAATGGTTTTCCAAGACGGTGATCTCTTTGTTTATCTGTAAATATCAGTTATAACTCTAAACGATCATCATGAACAGCGCACACGAAAATGCTAATCCAAATAACTGAAACAAAAATAGAAATATGTCGCAGTAATTACTCGGGTGTCTTATAAAGGATTAGTAGACAGTAGTAGTATCATCGTTATTTTTAAGTATATGTATTTTTTTCTGAGTTTAAGAAAAATAATTGTAGTTCATAACTAATTTTAAAGATTTAATTTTGAACATTGAAACTACATTAAATGTATGATAAATTGTCAATTAAATTCATCTGTCGAAACTTTTAAGTGATTATTATGTATTTTATTAGTAGATATCAAACAAAAAGGTGTTTAGTTTGCTACACATTCCCCCGTGTGGCGCGTTTGTTGCAATAATAAAAATTGTAAATATTGCATAGTTACTTTGTATCTATATCATACATTATTTATGTACCTAAAATATGTAAAACATTAAAATATTAAATAGGTACGTACTAGAAACAATGACACAGCTATACCAACGGTTCCAACGGTGGTCGCGTGGTCCTTCATGAAAGCAGTGGTCACGTTCAAGCAGCCAGTATTGTATATCTGTAAACTCGCTTGGAAACTCAGATTGCATGGTTGTTTCTGTTAACAATAAATCATGATTATGTAGCTAATGGTGTATAATTATGACGGCGGTCATATTGAGCCAATGCCGAAGGGGTGAATTTTGAATGTCCCCTCAACCACTCGAAGGACAAACTTAATTTTCAAATGAACCACCGTTTAGTTGACCAACAATAATTAAATAATCGAATAATATAATAATTGTTAAGAAATAGGTAAGTCCAATGAATAATGAGTTAGTAACGGAATTTCCATGAACGAACAGCAACACTGAGAAAATTAATATTAAATTTTTTTTTAATAAGTATAATAAAAGTTACATCAACAATTTGTTTATATATTATACAAAACTAAACCTAACCTATACCATATGGTATATCATAGGTACCTACATAATTTCACATGTGTATATCAAGCTTATTAATCATTAATAATGACTAATAAGCAGAGTTTGGGACTTAGAAAATTTGCATATCCATCGTACAAGTAGATCTAGTAAAATATGCAGACTGATATACAAATACATTTAATAGTGCGTATGGATAATTATTCAAATATAAAATTTTATTTTTGCATATTTTTAATCTTTTTTGTTTTATTGAAGCATATTCAACGATTTTTAACAATTTATGGACAACAAAATTGTTCAAAATGTATTAATTACATAAAATCATTAAAATGTTGAAAGATTAATTACAAAAATATATATTTTTTAATTGTATAAAAATAGTACAAATATGATTTAAAAATATGCTTTCTACTTATAATTTTCATAAATATAAATATTTTTTAATTTTATAATTTGAAGTAAATATTTTGAATAAAAATGGGAAATAGTATGTTAATTATTGATATTAAAAACACGATACAATAATACCTAGTGAAAATTCTCAAAGTAAATATATTATATTAAAAGTTTTTTATTTTTATTGTCGAATTTTCAAATTGTATTATAAACATATCAATAATTATCAAATATGCTCTAAAAAATTTAAAATCACCAAATATCCAAAAATATGCAGTATAAACTTTTAATGTTTTTTGTTCGTAGTACCTATCGTGGAATTAATTTCAAGTTTACTTAGCGATAAATCTAATAGATCAAATAATTAAGAAACACTCAAATGCAATAACTTTTGAGCAATAGCACTAATAAGTAATGTTTTTAGAAATTTAGAATAACTTATTGATCCTGTAAAAATGAAACTATGTGGGACGCGATAAATTTTCAGGATAAAATTTGGGTCGTGGTCCTAAAAAGATTGAGAATCACTGAACACTACTATTTGGTAGATTGTCTGAACTATAATTCATATTCACCCCGGTAGGTACATAAGGTACATATTATATATGGGCGGATAGGCCATTTTTGGCATACCGGGAAATTTTAAAAATTGGCCCTCGCATGAAAATAAAAATCTAAAAAGGGCTCCAAAATACGAAATGTCCGGTTTCCCAGTAGGCCTATCCGCCCATGCGTATATATATATATATATATATATAGATAATAAACATATTTTCTATTCAAATCGAGAACTTATATTGCAATTACAATAAATTATTGGTTAAGTTTTATGTGAAGATTACTAGCTTATTGTTATGAAACGGGTGACATAAAATACATTTCAAAAGCGGACGCGCATATTCCTTTTTTAACAATGTGAAATTTTACAATAGAACTGAGAATATCCTTCTCCCACAGTGATAAATACAAGCAGGTATACAGAAGAAGCTTAATTAGAATCTCTCATACAAGTGGTAAATATAGTGATACTTTGGTTGATGGGTATGCAACATTTTAAATTTTCGTAGCAATCTTAAATACGGAGTAGAATTTTGAATTTTAATAGAGGGTTACGCGTAACACGCTCAGAGTAAACTGAAAGCATTTTAAAATTTATCTGCAATTTTGAAAGCTCTGCTCCAATATTATTTACATTATATCGCTTACATTATTTTTTTAAATATTAAATATCAAAATAGTAATTTTATACACATTTACATGATGTACAGTATTATAAACTACATAATATGCAAGGCTTACCTTTCCGTTGATCTCTTGACAACAGCTACTTGGAATGATTCCGCCGATCCTGTGCTGTCTCCAGTCATCGTAGCCCGTAACGCCACAACAGTGTAGCTGAAACGAGAAAAAGTGTATAAATGACGTTGCATATAAAAACAGTTTTCATGAAAACGTTTCCGGTGTTTTTCCGGTCCGACTTACTCCTTCCTGGAGGTCGTCCCACGCTCTAGTTATGGCTCGGTCATCGCCGTAAAACCTTATGGTCCTGAGCATCTCTTGTTGCATAGTTGTCTGCACTCTTTGTCGGAACATGTAACATAATATTCCTCCGACGAGCATCACAATGAATATAATGAACAGAATTATGAAATACTATAGGAAAATATAACGGAAATCGATGTATAATTGCAATATATAATATATAGGCAATTGTAAAGAATATGATATACAACTTTTATTTATCGTTTCACATTTATACTGACATTTAATTGAACCATATTCGCACATTTGGGGACCATAGTAATAGTATTCTATAAATAGGGAAGAGTTTAACTTTCTAATAATGTTTCTAGCTCTCTGCAAGAATCAAGACCTCGAAAAAATAGTTGATTTTCGTGGAGGCAGGTAGTAAAAGAAAAAAAATTACAGTACTTTTTAAAATACTTCATGAGGAAAAACTAACAAAAAATCGGAGTATTTATGTAACAATTTTTTATATTTAAAAATACTTTTATTAGTGAGAAAAAAAAATTAAAATTATTATACAAGGTTCTTTATAGGTATAAATTCTTTTTATTACTGGTAAAAAATATCGATAACCCTCATCACATAATTACAATTTTTTTTTTTATAAGCGTTTTTAGTTAAAATTTTTACAAAATACACACGTCAAAATAATAAAACATTTTAAATTATTTTGTGTATAAAAATTTATAACATTGATTATTTTAACACCTTAAGCTTAATTGTCTAACTAAATTATTAATATAAAATTCTTATATTATTTTTTTTTTACTTAAATTTTAAATTAATTAGCCATTATGTAAAAATTCATTTGTATGAGTATTTAAGGTGAAATTTTGACAATATTGCGAATTTTAACAATTTATTCTTAATTTGCATTCCACTATTACTTAATTTATTATTGTCTTTACACAATGACATTTTTAAAACATAATTTTGAGTTGTCTAGAGGCTTATGCAATTTTGGAATTGTATTAGTTTTGTTGATAATATTTATTTTATACTTAGTTAAAAGGTGTGAAAACTTAAATCAAGATTCCCCAAAAAAGTTGTTTTTATGGAAATTAAAAAATATCGAAAATATGTACCTAAGCACAATTTTTTTTATAAGATAAGTATAAAATTGAAAGTTTAAATTTATAAATTATTTTCTAGTAAAATATTTAATACAAGATCCCTCAAATTTGTTCTTATAGAAATCTAATAAAAATATTTAAAAAATGATAGCTTTATTATGGTGATTTCAAGTTGAAATTTTTAGAATTTTGAATATTTAAACGAAAAATTATGATTTTAGTTATTTATTAAGTAATTGTTTTAAGAGTATAAAAAATATTTCATAAAATATTATTTTTTTGGGACTTGAAACTATTTATAAAATCTATTTACGTATATAATATGTATATTGTGTTAATCGCTAAATTGGTAAAATACGATCATTTTCTTGTTTTAAACTGATAAATGATTGAAACAAATTAAACTCCAATAACATGATGATTGGTTTTTTTTCATACCTAGTAAAAAACTTCCTAATATTCGAGTATTTATTATGATTTTATTTATTCTGTGGTACCTATATGGCTAAGCCTAATACCTTTAACGACTTTAACTATCCTACCGTAAAATAAATGAAATATAGTACAACGATAATGTACTATATGACGCTTTAATATTATTTATCTATTACTTATTAAAAAAACTCATATTAGTTACACGCCCATATTAATATTTAATATAAATTGAATACTATTTTGCATTCGTTCGTTCGTTCGTTCGTAGTTATTCTAATTTATATCGAAACTGTTGTAGCAACGCACGTAGTCGTATATTATTTAAAAAATGTATAACAAAATATTATTACGATTATTATTTTACAAATAAATTACTTATTATTGGATACTAATGAGTAATGACTTATTAAAGACTCAATAGATTGTAACTCATATTTATGGTTATTATCATTTTTATTTTTTTTCGTAAATAGGTATATTGTTTTTTTTTTTTTTTTGAAGGTCGAAATTCTTAATTGCATTAAAATAATAAATTATATGACACTTAAATTTTGCCCAAAAACCATTACTTATATTACTAATACGTAGGTATTTATAAATTACAATCTTTAAATACACCGTAACCAGTAAACATTTTTAGGTATTAAATATAAAATAAGATCCATAGTATTATTAAGAGGACGTCATATCTGCATGTGTTGTCTCCGTCTTACGAACATAAAACAGCAAATTTACGTTCAGCATAATCAATTTTATGCTGTTAGCTTTAATATTAGAGTCAAATAGTCAATTTACCTATTGGCTATTATCAAACTTAAAGATAATAAGATAATAACATTGTCCGGGGCATCTCATAGGCTTGATATCTTAATTTTTAAGTGAGTTATAGTTATGTAAAATATTAAAACTTTAAAATGCTCGTAACTCGCTTAAAAATTAAAATATCAATAAAATCGTATGAGGTGCCCTAGATAATATTATTACCTTTTAGTTTTTCAATAGGTAAATTGACTCTAATATTGTAAAGCTAACAGCACAAAATCGAATCTGCTGAACACAAATTTGCTATGTCTTACGTTTGTAAGAAAGAGACAACACATGGGGGTATGACGTCCTCTTAATAATTTAATACTGTGCAAATATCTATGCAAATCGTAGTCATATGCGTAGATATGTGATATACCAGCAATTCACTTATGTACCTACACATTAAACGAAAATATTTTTTTGAATTTGGTTTTTAATTTGTTTAACTAATCAATGGTCATATAGTTATGGTGAGGGATACGGACTATGGGGTAATGGGGTAATGGCTAATGATACCGCTTTATAACTGACTACCCAATACAATTAATAACATTTTGTATAATAAATTATTTTTTTGGAAACAAAAAGTTGTGTCTGTCTTAATTAGGTATACGTGAATGCTTTGCATACCGTTAGTAGCATGCACTTGACTTCTTTGACAGCACCAGCACATCCCAAGAATGACAGAAGTGACAATAGAATACCCGCTACGATTAATATGTACACTGCTCCTGTGAACAGATTGGTTCCCAAAAGTTCTTTGATGAACGATTTATCGTATAGCGTATACACTGATATGGCCACCAATACGATTCCACCAATCTGAAAATAAATTAAATTTTATTTTAATGTGCTCTAAATTTTTTATTTTATAAATTTATTTTAATGGTTTTTTAATTTATCGAGGTTGGAAATGTATTGTATTTGGTATTTATGTATCTAAATAACGATTTCATTCCTTTGATAAGCATAAAACTTCAGGTTTGAATAGAATTAATTATTTTCAATCAATTTTAGTGTAATTTGATTACTCAATGAAATTTAATTTAATTAAATTTTTTATTTTTTTTATTTTTTTTAATAGCGCTGTTATAGTTTAGTTAACATATAGCGGTAAAATGATAAAATGTATGCTTATTTCTTAAAGTATAATATGAAGATATTGTTATTTGTCAAATGGAATAAACTACTTCCACAATAATTTACTGTTTAGTAATAATTATGCACAAAAAATGAGTAGGTATAGTATATGTATAAAATATTAATATATAGTTATACGGTAGTAAGTTACTATTAAATCTAACATAATACAATTTTGTGGGTCTCAAATTTTAAACTGAAACTTATTCTAGTCCAAATGGCAATTATTGTTCAAATAACATAAGAACATCTGAACATGGTAATCGGAAATTTTAACAATTAAAATCTTTGTTTTAAAGTTTGTAACAAATACTAATTTACAAACATTGTCTTATTTTTGATATTTAAAATTTCTGTCAAAAACATATGTTACATTTAATTTTGGATATAGGTACATATTATATTGTATAGTGTACCTAAAATATTACTGAGTGTCAGGAAATATTAAATTTAGGTTTTTTTTAATGATTATTGTAATTTGTAAGCAAAACGAATAATGTATAACTTACGAATATGACAAAATTTGATAAAAACATGCTGTACTTGACGATGGTTCCACACCATTCATCTTTGGAACCGAACCCCATTTTGGATTCCTGTTGAATTTCAATAAACATAAAATTATTTTACAATTATTAATAACTGTTATTGATGCAATCTATATATTTCTATATTATATACACTATAATTATATGTATATATATATGAATACATATTTGCATGATATATCACTAAGGTAAAAATAAGTACATATAAGTAGGTATAATAAATTAACGAATATCTATAATTTTAATTAGTTAATTAAATTAAATTTTAAATATGATAAAGTTAATATATAATGTTAGAACAATTAATGATAGTTGTCAGTTTGTCACTATAATTGTAACAATATTCTGCATAAGAATGTCTGCTGTATGTTGTTATGATGAATATCCGCAATTACAACACCTACTTGCATCACCATAGTCAGCCGAGGATGCAAAACTGTTCCCCACCCATCTCCCCTAAAAAAAACCTAAATAACTTAATTCTAGTCTATAAGTAAGTTTATGTTCAGCGATAAATTAATTACACAACCCGCTATATTTAAGCCATCATTATAAATATAAATCATTAATGTTTTTAATAATTTAGTAAAAATTACATAACTGTTCCCGAATAACGATTTTACGCTAGGAGGTAAATTACCTTGGCAACCTAAGGTAAAAATCTTTAGTTAAAATTTTTTTCGCTGTTTAGGTTCATATCCATAATTTAAAAATTAAAACTAAACTTAATTTATTTAAATTTATTAATTTCTCATACTTTTTAAAACATTAACATTTAAATTATTTTTAAAAATATCGATGTTTAATATTATACGACTGGTGATCTTAAAAAGAGGCAGGTTTAATATTAAAAATAATAACGAGGTTTGATTATATTAATACATCAAATTATTATTTAAAGTTAAATCATACTCAAACTATCGGTTTATTATTTATCGGAGGTAATTTGTTAAAAGGTTAAATACCTAATACAAGAGGAAATTTGAGTAAATGATAGTTTTGAAATCAAAAGACAATTCGAATAAGGTTATTGAAAAAAAAAAATGCAAAAAGAAATTTAAGGGTCAATCCGAAGGCAATTTGAGTATCTCCGTAATATCTATATACTTATAAAACGATAAAAATAATCTTTTTTGACGATTCGTTTTTTTAAGTAATATTAATATAATGTATTTAATAAATTACGCATGTACCTGCAGACTACAATCGACTAAATATATAATTTGTAAAATTCCAAGGTTAGTCGGATTGGTTGATTATTTTATTTTCCAGCGAACAAAGTTTGAAAAAATGAAAAAAACGATCTTCGGCAACAGTATAACGTTCAGGGACAATTCTCAAGAAAGCGGCGTTAGCTATTAATTATAATATTATACAGTTCGTGCCGAACCGCGAATCGACGACTGCAATGACGAATTGACGACGACGACAATCTTCCGCGTCACACGTTTTAACGAGAAAAAAATAACTAGACCGTTTTCATGGCCCCCTCGAGGTCTTTAAATTTATCAAAATAATAAGTAATAATATTACCACCATTCTGAATTGATGGACAGTCGCGCTTTAATATTTTAACGAGGCTAGCCTATAAAACAGAGGCTTTGTAGACTTTTACTAAGATACAATCATGCGCTAAAATTTTGCATCGATATTTACGTCAACTTTCCACTATTTACTGTTCGTGTTTATAAGCCGGAAGTATAGCACAACATTCCAAGTATATGCATATATAGAACCGGCAGTATATAGAGGATAGAAGAAGGGGTCAAGTGATTAAAGTATCCCCTTAGATACTATATTTTAAAGATAATAGTAAGATAATAGCATTTCGTTTATTAGTAAGTTAAATATTAAAAGATATTAAAATAAAGTTTAATATTATAATATTAGCTATAATCTTTAAATTGTTCCTGCGTATTGTATTTTGTATAGTTAATCACTTTTAAAATTACCAGTATTTAATTTATATATTGATATAATAATATGACTTTAAGGTGTATATTTCTATTTTCCTTATTTTAAAAATTATATCCACACTTCTGTACCTATAGTATAATAATCAGTCACTAGGAATCCAATCTTATGAAGTACTAATAATCTTATTAGGTATAGTATCATTAGTACTTAGATTATTAGGTAACAATGACAGACAAATCCGCATGCGGTATGTGTCCATAATTATAAGGTACCACCAAGTAAATTTTTTTTTTATGGGTCGTCTTGTAAAATTAAGAAAAAAAATTAATTTAATTTTACGTACTATAGATACATTTATTATGCTTTCTCAGCGATTAAAAAAAAAATTGTTATCAACTACAAACTATAAGTATTATAATGTACATTCTACAATATACTAACTGTAGTTAGCATGCCAGCGAATATAATATTATAAATGTGAGTACATTTACATTTTTTATAAATAGAACTCCATATTCTGTAATCTTAATTAATATGTTATAAAGTTATGAAATATATTTTTGTACATGTGTTTACAAATGACTGGGCTAATAATTTAGGTAGATACCTATAGATTTAATATATTATGGAGTGTATTTAGGTATATTGCCTACATAAGCTATATAAGATTAAGATTGTCTAATAAATAGTAAGTCAAAATTAAGATAAGACAGTGATGGATTTTCAACATTTTTTTGGGAGGGCCCTGAAAAATTATATGTAATATATAAGATGTACTTATATAAAGATAGATTAACTTTTGGTACAATACGTAATATAAACAAGTTAATTTTTTCATCGAACAACACTATTATTTCAAAATCTATAAACGTTTTTGAAAATATTTGTTTTTTACGTTATTGTTATTCGAAAAAAAAATGATATTGTTTAATATTTTTCATCGTTATGATTGTTTAAGTTTTTGTTTATTTATTTATTTATTTTTTTTGAATAAAAACATACATTTTTAATTTCAAATGTTGAAGCGGATTTTGAAATAATGGGTGTAAAAAAAGTTTGAATAATGAAAATATTTAAATTTTATCAGTTGCTGTTTTGAGAACATTAATATAGCGAAATTTGGGCTAAAACTCAATTAATTTACACTTAACAGCGTAAATTATCAATAATAATCCATAAACTAATTATAGATTCTATTTCACAATTAATTTAGTCAAGTTCAAGTCTACTGTCTGTCTAGTGTCTATACCTATATATTATATACTAATTAAAAACTTAACCTAAGTATATACCTTTTTTTAATTAATATATTCGTATAGGTATAACTATAATCTACGAAATTAAATAATGCCCAAATATTGATTCATTACTAGTCCATTACAGAATCGATTGTGTAGTTCAATTAAAGTGTGTGGAATTATGGACATTGGAAGAATTGTATTATTCTGAATCAAATATGTATAATTGTGAATCATTATTTGTAACATTTACAAAACAAAATGATACATACGTACCTATATATGTGTGTTTTTATAATTTATGTAAAACAATATTATTAATAACAATTCACAAATTCAGGAGTAGGTACGAAGATATATGGTAATTAATATGATACTAATTATTCTACACGTGCGCACACTGTGTATGCAAATAGTAATTAGTACTTACGTTTAAATTGTTACAATCAACTTTAATTATTAATATTATTTAACATTTATTCGCATGGCACATGATTATTATTGTATTATTTCACTAATACATTAATAATCATACAGCTCTTTCACTCCCTATATTATTATCAATGAGCCGATTTGCAATTTGACGATTCTAGCAAAGTTACAACTTATACAATATCTACATATAATAGTCGTTGTAAATTATAACGTCTCACCATTTTTCATTTTTCCGTATGTTTAAAATCATCAGCTTGACTAAATTTCGAGTTCAAAACCACCAAAGTATGCACCACTAAGGCATAAATCACGTGCTTTAGAGTTTATGCATCCTTCATACTTTAAATATTGAAAGCAAAATTATGCAGAGGATCACAATTATATTGATTGTACAAAATAAACACATCACTCTCTCTTCGATAACTCTAAATTTTCTTAGGCAAGGCGCATATCTTAACATTAACAAAGACAAAAATATCGTGTTTGCTATGTATTAATATACATTTTAATATAATACATTACGTACAAATACCTTATTCGTATTCAACAGTAAAACGGTTATTATCCAACAATTATAAGCGAATTTATTATAATAAATCGCGTATTGAAATTAGCTAATAATCATAACATAGATCCATTTGTAAATAACTTATATGAATTTAAAAATAATATGTTAGCAGTTAAATCGTTAAATGATTTATTGTATATTAATATTATATTATGATATGATTGTAATCGGACTTAACAGTGCGTAAAAAATGTATAAAATAATATGTATTCAAGAGGAGAATTGAATAAGTATATTATTTGAAGTGAAATCAATTAAATTAAATTCGTTTACGCTTGTCGAAAATACGCTAATAAAAGTCATGCGCGTTTGCAATCGCCTTTCGAATCCTTGAAATTAGCAAAAATCCTCGTTCGTTTATGTCGTACAGCATTTTCATTGCCACGTTCACTTTTATTATATTGTGGGTAGATGTATTGTTTATACTTGAACAACAATAATTGGCGAACATTAATAAAGTATATACAATTATATTGTGTTGATCGCCTAATATTAATAGTACACTATAATAATTATTTATATATTATATATATAGTACATACCTATTACATATATTACTTTATTATACGATTATAACAATTGTGTAGTATTTCAAAGGTTAAGTTAGGTGTGGATATTGGTTGAGAATGTCCACGATGGACTTGAATTTTTTGTTTTCAATTTTTCACATTTTCGCATAGGCACTTTTTCGGCAAGCAAACTTTATACTCGACGAATTATCGGGTGTTGACCAGTTGCCCTCAACGGCTATTATTGGATTTTAAAAATATAACAGTTGCCCTCACATGTTAATATATACATGATTACAATATATAGATCGTAAAATAGAGGAGGTAAATATACAAACAATAAATAAAATTATTTATAAAAACAGTATAAAATGAAAGAAAAAAATTCATATGCTTGGAATTGTGTATACCTCTACCTAATATTGTATTTTGTAATAATTCCTAACAAATTTATATGAATACAATAGTCAATCACTCGCGTAATATTTTCCATCGTGTCAGTGCTTTTCGTCTACCAAAATGTACCTATCAAAGACGTAGGTATACATCGTATCGTAATATAATGATTTCTAAAAACCATAAAAACACTAATAAAGATAGGTATAATAAACGATAATAACTAGCGTATTCCGATAAAGCCTAATAATAATTGTCGTTATTCGTTACCCACGCGATAAATCGACTACCTATCCACTTAGACGTGTCTAAATTTATACGCGTTTTGGTAAAATCCTCGCTTATCATTTTATACTATTTTACATTGTTTTTATAAATAATTTTATTTATTGTTTGTATATTTATCTCCCCTATCTTACGGGCAATATATTGTAATCGTATATATATATTAACATATGAGGGCAACTGGTGCATTTTGCTCTAGGTAGTTTGGGGGATTTGGTATAAAAATAGGTACCCACTTTTGAGGGCAACTGGTACACGCCCGAATTATCAATGACGAGAACATAACACTTGTTTGTGACGATGCATGAAAATTGCAACAGTAATCATATTAGGTAACTACAGGTATATAGACGATTATTATGAAAAATGTTTTATAGCCTAATAATATATATATAGTTCTCGTGATATTGAAATTTTTTTATATTTTAATCCTTGTATTATTTAAAAATAAAAAAAATTACATTTTAAATTTAATTTCATCGCGTAATTTAATACGAAAATATTTTTCATGTCACAAAACAAAATAATAGTACTTAGGTATGTATATTTTTACTGCATAATATATTATGATATTTTTGTTATTTTTTATTACTTATTACTATAAAACAGTTTGCAATATATTACATATTACCAATTTAAATAGATTGATAAGCGTACTTATAAAATTTCGTTCGCACAGTTAAATATTTTAAAATATTTAAAATAATAATATATTTTATGTTTTTAAAAAATCTAAACTATTATTAATTCAAATGCTTTATTTTGCGTAGATTTTACTAGATTATCAGATATATTATTTAGTTGAATATAGAGTTATAAAATATAGGTATCTAATTATTCAGACAAAATTAATTTGATTGTAATCACTAATTTTGTTCAAAATAAATTCGGCAATTAATTATTAAAAATCTAAAAATTTTACTAGTATTATGCATTATATAACTTCGAAGTATTAATATGACAATAGTTGTTACTGCTATTAGTTTTTAATATGAGAGAATTGAGTATTGACCTATAATCAAGCTTAAAGGCAAGTACATTATGTGTTTTTTTCGATGTTTTAATTTAAAAACGAGAAATAAGTTTAATATAAAAATGCTCATATTGTGTTGTTTTAAAATATTTTACTTATTAAAAAAAAAATATAATCGATGTAAAAACAGTAAATGTTCTTGCGTCATTGAGTTTGATAATAGGTCGATTCACTGTATAACTATAACAATACAAATTTGAAATCTCTGAAAGTAAATTTGTGTTAATTGGTTAATTTTATAGTCTGAGATTATTACATGAGTCTATCTGCCTCTGTCTGATCAACGCTCCTAACATACACGTACGTCACCCCGTCCCCATTTGTATTTTGAAAATGTGTTTATACTAATAATAAATATTAAATTTTAGTATGTAATTTATATGAATTTACGACTACACAACGACTTTTAAAATTTATACAGATTATGGTAATGGTAATTAATAATTACTAATTATGTATATACTTAAAAAGTGTCATCAGTTCTCTGAGGTGTACCTCAACCACACCGCCAAAAAAATTGCAATATTTTATCTAATGCGTGTTTTTTTAGTTCATCGCGCATGCAGTGTTTACAATAAGGCCTATATAAATATTAAACGGGGTCAATAATGTTAGAAAAAGTTATTTTTAACTACCGTTAGTGCCACGGTTATTACAATTTTTTTTTGAAACTTGAAACATAAATTTTAAAATTATTGTCGTTTACGTGTTTATTTTGTTATGCGACCTATCCAAGTTATTTAATTCATGTACAAATTAACTGTTTTATCTATATATTTCAAAAATTGAATTTTCAAATACATTCAATATTCATACGCATGTAATCAGTTTAAAAGTTTAGAAGGTGGACATTATATAATTATACTATAGCTACAGTATTTTGTACACAATATGTTCGGCTACATAGGTCTTAAATTGTCTGTATGGACGTACTTTTGACAATGTGTATAATAATGTAGGTATAGTTTGTTGATGCATCACCAGTAATAACGCAAAATGACGTACATATAGGTTACGACATAGATACTCAATATATATGTTGTGATGTACCTGTTTAAATTATATTTTGTTTGGACAGATTTGAAAACATTTCGATTATTTTTGAGCTATTCATAGGTATAAGAAATTTATAAGACCCCTCATAAGTTGTTCAATTAAAAAATATAGAAAATCTAATTTCGACAAAATTCATAAAAGCTAATAAATTATTTTGTAGTTAGAAATTCATAAACATTCTTGTTTTTTTTTTTTTTTAATCATGATTTAAAAGTTTAATACAAGGTATTTTTGTTCGTTTTTCAATCTAAAATAAGTGAAAAAAAATTTTATCGAAATGTCAGGTACATTTTTTATGAGTATCTCAAATTCAAATAGTTACGACATTCAATATTTAACCATAAAATAATTATTTCTTTTCACACTTTTTAATATTTTATTGCATTTAAAAAATAAAAATATAACAATAGATAAGTACTTAACATTTTTACCAAAAGTTTATATTATCATTTTCATTAGGTATAACATTTTCAAATTTTTTTAAATTCTTTTGATTTATTTATATTCGTGAGAAATTTTCATTTTTTCTTTTCTTTTTTTTATAAATGCTGATTAAAAATTATTTGTTGCGTATAAATTTCTGAAAGTTTAATATAAGATCTCATAACAAATATTTTTATAGTAGTGTACTATACAAAAATATTAAAAATATATAGGCACAGTTTTTTTTTTTTTATTAACAAATGGTAAATTTATTTATGTAGTTACTATTATTATTACTGCACTTGACAACTGACTACATTTCGTGCCTTTGATATAATATACGAGTAATAACAATTCCTGAACACTGATCAGTGATAGGTAAGGGAAGAAGTTCAAATCGTTTTTCTGTAAACGAAAAGTAATTATTAATAGCTCTAAATTTTTATTTTTTATTTGGGTGGCGTTCGATTAGAACTAGTTTATAAGCAGCTTTTCTAAGTATCCCTTGCAATCCTTATGTAAAAGTACGTATTCGCAAATTACACACATAGTCAATATAGGCTCTTGCGGTTTGCCGGATATCGCTCACAATCTGAAGGTATTGTAAGTGTATTGACAGTGTACAAATCACTCGCTCTAACTCGCCTACACTTCAAGTTTAATATCGTGACCTATAATGAGTGTATTATATGGGCGTAAAAATATGTAATATAAAAGCCGAACGATCGCACGAGACGAGTGAGTCCTTGGGATATGGTGCCCGTCTCTATAAAAGTAATAACTATTGTCGTCGCTGCGGCTCGAAAAACCTAATCAAACGAAAAAAAAAAAATATATAAAAACGTCATAAAACGTCATATTGCTGCCGGGCAGAAACAATCAAATCTCGGTTCACCGATTCGGCAGGCTACCACCAGGGTCATGTGTATTGTATTTTTAATGCAAGTGAATACAAGTTAAAGTATTTTACGTTGCGTTTCCGGAGGAGGGTTTTAACTTTTTAAAGTAAGTACCCAGAATAAATACGTTCATATTGCACGCATTAATGAAACTAAAATCGTTCCCCGACGCGTGTCCGTGTATTTATAATTGCTTCGTCGACAATGACAATGCATTTATAAGAAAACATAATATTAATATATAGGTATTAATGTATTATTATATAAGTACATACAGAAGACTACTGAATAATTACAGTGTGCAGTGGTATAATTTGTACGGTATAAATGTGTACATGTCTATTTCGTATTTTTTAAATTTAATTTAAATATTTTGAAAATATCATTGTGTTTAGCATAATTATGCACGAATTTAGTTTTAAGTTTAGGAGAGGAGGTTACAAATTGTTTTAAGCAAAGCCGCGGGGAGCTATGCCTCCCATGGCCCTAACACTGCTTTGTATAAATTATTTAAAAAAACCAAACATATTTTCAACATATAATTTACTAAACGATTAATACAAATAATAATAATAATAGAGTACCTACCTATAATTATAGCAATATTAAAATAGTATATACCGACGTATATCGTCTTTGTCCAGTTGACGGTTTTATACGAAATACCTTATTATTGCTATTATTTAAATATTCGAAATCTCAGTGATAATTTATGTCCTATAAAATATCAGTATTGTGTCATAGGCATACACATTATTTTTTTATGAACGATTGTTAGTAATAATTAGGACAATGGATTTTAATGCATTAAAAATAGAAAATCTCGAAAAATGCATTATAAATCCGAAAAAAATGTTTTAAAACCCTCATAAATGCGTTTAAATACAGTAAAAACTATTCTGTAAGTATAATTAAAAATCATAATTTAAAATATTATTTATCAAGTAGATATAGAACGTGTAAAATATTTAAAAGATGAAGATCAAGAAAATTAAAATAATTTCGAAAATTAAGTACCTATGTAAAAATTTTTAATTTAAGACTAGTGGATATTATAAAAAATATTCAAAAAAGATTTATTGAATAAATAATTCCAAAAATTCCGTTGAATAATTAAAAATTAAATTTTCATCAACATTATATATAAAAAAAGTTTTTAAGATTTTCAAACAACAAATTAGTTGGCTATATTTTTACGATTTTGATAAATTTTTTAAAAACTCTAGAGGAAATTATATCCGCATGTGTTGTCTCTATCTTACTAACGTACACCATAACATTCATGGCAAATTTTCGTTCAGCAGAATACATTTTGTTATATTAGTTTTAATATTAGAGTAAATTAGCTATTATTAAATTTAAATGTATAAATATTATATGAGAAATGTCATATGGTTTTATTGATATTATCATTTTAAAGTGAATTATGAACATTTTAAAGTTATATTTTCATAGCCATAACTATTTATCACTTTAAAATGATAATATCAATAAAAAAATATAAAATTGCCTAGATAATATTAGCATCTTTAAATTTGATATTAGGTAAATTTACTCTAATATTAAAATTAATATTACAAAATGTATTCTGCTGAACGCAAATTTGCTGTGATGTACGTTAGTAAGACACAGACAACATATGCAGGTATAACGTCCTCTTAATTTAAATGCATGAAAAAAGATTGCGCTCATGTATTAACATTTTTAAACGGAAATAAGGACAACTTATGTGGGTTATCGTATTAAATTGTTTAGAATTTAATTATATATAAATATAATAAATAATTATTTAAAAAAAAAATAAACTAAAAAAATTAACAGCCCAGAAATAGTAGAAATATTTTTGAAAATCTTATCATATAATGAAAATGATAATATAAACATTTGATGAATATTTCAAGTAGGTGTCTTTTTGTTTTTCCCGATTAAAAAAGAAGTCTCTCTAAATACGAATATCTATTATTTTGTAGTGATTTTAAATTATGTAAGAAAATGTTAGTACTACTTTTCAAGCTGATAAGTGTTTTCCAGAAGAATCTTCTTATATAACATTTACCTAATTATTATATAATATCATAACAGTATGACTGTATGAGTACAATAGGCACTGATTATAATTTGTGTAAAATAGGCACACGTCTGAGCTTTCAATCTTCACGTCATATAAATGAATAATCCCAAGAATAAAATTAAATTGTTTAATGCTATTTATAAAAAACAGTTGGGTGCTTTAAGCTCAAGCGATCCGATGAATATGACACGCTCTCGCGAAAACGGAATCAATAGCGTACAATAATTATTATTCGTAGATTAGATTGCCTATGACGGCAAATTTATGTCACTCCGTCCTCTTTTTTGCACAATAATATTGTCTTCTAATCTGAATTTTGCATAATACAGGTCGTTGTTAGTTTATCACATGCTATATAACAAATAGGTAATTTATGTATGTATTATGATGGTTTATAACAGTGGTTCTCGCTATAATTTTTTTGTCATGAGGCCTCCCTAAATTTAATGTGAAACTGTCAAGGTCCCCTAAATCAAAATCATTAATTATTTTTTGGCCTACCAGTATTATGTTAGGTATATATTATATATTTCACTGCCCACCAGTCATGTATAGACACGGCCTCCTGGTAACTATAACGTTTAAATTTAAATTTTTAATTTGTTTCGCAATCCGTGTTACATATTGTTAGATTTATATTTTCACACATCGGGTATTAATGGTTTTGCGTAATTTATTTATTACCACGGATTTTAGCGTACCTCTCTATCAGTCTTGTTGAGTATTCGAATACCTTTTATTTGTATTTTTATTCTAGAATACTAAAGACATTTTTCATTCTAGTGTTTTATTCTAAATTCCAATTACCAATATTTAAAAAATGTTGAACCACCCCTACATTTTTTTTCAGTTACGGCTTTGTGACAAATACTGTGTATTAAGTAATTATATAATATCTTGTACCTATTAATATTTATTAACTCAAACATTTATAATTAAGTTTAAATACCTATCTATTTGAAAATAATATTAATTTTATATTAATTATAAAAATAAATATCTCAATATAAAATTTATTGAACTAAGAAAAAGTATTTGTATTCATATTCAAATACTTTTAAAATTATGTATTTGAATACGTATTCTGAATACATTTGAAAAGTATTTTTTACAAGACTTCTATCTATAAATTTACGCGAAAATCTGAATAAATAATTAATTCGTTAATGCGAATACTTATGGTTGTGTACGTTCAACAATCACGCGATGCATTTTACCAAACATATGTCATCGATATCAATATTTTAAAACTCACTTGTAAGTTGTAGGAGTTGTAAACACTTGTCGAAAGATAGTGATAAATACATTTCATTGGCATTAACTCCTTTTTTGTAAAATTAATTTTCAAGACGTTACATTGCAACACTTCATATTATATCCTTTTCGAATTAAAAAAAAAAAATACTTTTGTTTTATTCTAATTTCTTGTAATTAAGAATACCTATGTTAAAATAATTTTACTGTTAGGGATGTTTAAATATTTTAAAATATAATTTTAATCAATTATAGCTACTTGCTGGATAAGCAATGTATCTGCGAAAAATGACTACAGGTAGCTAATGTTAAATTATTAAAAAAATATATTAACTCATGACAGTTCGTCAATTTTGATCATGCGATAAAATACTACACTTGCTTACTTTTACACAAAATTGTTAATAAAAATTCTTAATTAACATTTTGTATTAAATTATGTTTGTGAATTAACGAGTATTAATTATAATAAATACAAATATCTTTCTATCATATTATTGTTATAGTTGTTTCATTGAACATAGTCATGGAAATAAATAAATCAACTACGTGAATATATTGTGAAAGTTTTTAGCTGCAATTATTTTTTTTGTACAGTGCAATATTATAGGTTTATTAATTAATATTTTCGTAATTATGTAATTGTGCGTAAGAACCATAAGATATATACATATAAGCACATTATGTTTTTAAATAAAACCTATCATTTCTGAAATTGTATATTATTTTATCGTTGATATTTGCCTAACACGTATGAAAAACAAAAGTTTCCGTAGCGAAGGTGAGCATTATTCCTAAGACTTAAATATACAATATTCATATAATGTTTATTAAAAATTCAATATGTGTAGCTAGTATATGGTAAATGTTACCTTAATCCAAATCAAGTAACAAATGTATTACGTCAGACTAACTATAGCTGTCCAAATTCTTGTTTTAAAAAATAATGTACTTATATATATATTTCAATGGTTGATTTCACGTAGACATTTTAGCGAACCAGTTTTATGACATGAACTATATTTTGCGTATTAAAGTAGTTCATATAATTTATAATATATAGGTATCGATAATAGGTAGCAATTGAAAAAGTTCACAATGGAAATATATAAGAAAACCAGTTTTTAGAGATCGAACGGCCGCGGCGATCGGCATGACACACAAGTGTAGTAATCTGATAAGTGGTAATCAGACAGTTAATCCAATTGATCCAATTCAAAACGAGTGTATTGTATAGAGACTCACATTTTTTACGTTCACATTTTTTTTACGAGTACTTAATGATTTTTTTTTTTTATTTAGCTTAATCCAAAAATTATTCAAGTTTAGTAATAGTAATAGACAAAGGGCCCGTGGAGGATTTTTTATGATATCATTGGTCGATAACTACGATAAACTTCAATTAATTAAATTTAAATAAATTATATTTTATTTATTTTTATTTAATTAATTAACGACAGACGGAAATTACAAAGTTAGGTAATATACAAGTTATAGAACATGTTTATAATAATGTACTGTATTAAATAATATTATCTATATTATAATATTGAGGCTATAGTGCGCGAGATTATATTGTAGAAATGTTAAAAATTATATTTTTTTATTGTCTACATAAAGTTACATGTATAATATAAAATTTAATTTTTCTTTTATTGGTACATCTAAACTTTTTTTAAATAAGATACCTAATACAAGATCAATTGTGAATGATCAAATTAATGTGATCGATAGCACGATGGATATTTTCAATCGATTCGTGTTTTATCCATTCCACTTTGAATACCTATTGCATTATTTTATTTTAATAAGTATACGCGCTTTTTAAATTGTGTTTTCTTATATGATAAGTAGGGCTCGAATTTATATGTATTTATGAAACCAAAATATGTATTTACGTTAGCAAAATAGATACATAAATATGTGCTAAAAAAATCAAAATAGACATGTATTTTACTAATATGATTTATTTATTAATAATTAATTATATAATATATCCATATGAGTATCTAATGAAAAAAATTATATTTTAAATAGTAAAATGATTTAAAAAAAAAGGTGTTACAAATTATAAAATATAAATAAAAAAAGCTAAAAAAATTTTAATTATCTTGATTACAATTTATGATAACAGCCATTTTTAATTTTTGAAATTCAAAAAATCTTCGATTTAGTCGTAAAATTGCCTTATACCGACTTTACACTGATGTTATTGGATAGTATTACATTTCGTACTATGTCTGAAGGAGTAAGTTATATCTACCGTAGATTAAGTTCAATATTGGTATTATTTTGTACTTTTGGAAATATGGGATATTGTCTGTATTGAAAAAATACAATCGTATATAATTAATAATTGTTAAAAATCGTTAATGAACAAATTGTAAAAATATGTAGGAAAAAATGGAATTATTGAGAAATATGTAAAAACATGTACTTAAGGCAAAATATGTAAAAATATGTCAAATATAGTTAATTTCGTTGGAAATCACTTGAAACGAATTTATCACTCACCTAAATTAATTTATCAAGTCACAGTAAGAATATGTATTTACATATAAATCCGAGCCCTAATGATAAGTTAAGATGCAAAAATGTTATGTAATCAAATATATACATAATATTTATACGACGATAACATTGATATTAAACGTATGCCTTATGGATGCGGCATTGTGTATACAAATCTGTAAGCCAATATATAGATAATATTCAATCATTGTTAACCATAACAACGTTACATCTTTTTTTTTTCGTTTAAACGTTTATAGTTTCCGTGCGAGTGAGAACTATCGTTTCTCTCTTTGTTGTGCTGCCCTAGAGGTGTAAATTTAGTGAAAATAGACATTTCGTATCCATAGGTTCAATATAAATGTAAGATAGGCATTAGCCTTAATGCAGAGACCGTAAATTCCATTGCAGCTGCACCAATGGTCCTGCGATTAAGGAATTCGAAGGTCTCGGCTATGTGTGATAGGCCCACGCGATGGTGTACAACGTAGTAGGTATGTATATATTATGTATAATACAGGTACATGGTATGCGTATATTATGACACGCAGTACGATATAATATATTATATTGTGATATTATTGTCGTGACGGTGACATAGAATACGATTACAACCACAACGAGTCATATTTTAATTTTAATTCGTTACAAATATTACAAGTATATACGTATAATATAATTATGTACTGTTCTATTGATCTATATTGGTAAATGGTAGATACTTCAGTACCCATCGAATTCTTCGTACAACAATTGATAGATGCTAAAAAATAATCCTTTCGTCATTCGCTAATATTCGATTTCAGATTGTAGGACTAAGATCTAGGAACGACATTTCATAGATTCATAATTCGCAAAACTCTTACTGCGCTTAAAGCCATACCACCAGAGAATATTTCTTAATTCCTAGAAATTTAAAAAAAATCTCTACTCTGTATCTATACAGTACCTATACGACTATACGCATAATACTAAAGTTTTTACATATAATATTATTTTATTGTATATTGGTAAATTCACCATGCTTCGTACGGAAGGTCACATACTTATATATTTAGCAATATCATTACAGTGTATGAGTCAACTATAAATAAATTAAACATAGATGATAAACTATATTATTCTATTTTTAAACATTTGAATTGAAAATGTTTTTACCTATATTTTATAAACAACATAAATAATATTATTAAACAAACAAAATCAATACATTAAATTGTCTACATTTATCTTAATTTTTTATTTCAAAAGAAATAATACAAATTAACAGAAAAAATTTAAGTGGCTGTATTTAAACAATAATAAATATATTAGATCGATTTGTTGGGTACTATCATTTAAAATTTATTTTTTTTTCGACAGATTCATATTATAAATTAGAATAGTAATTATTAGGCACGTACATTAAAAATATTCGGGTTGATGGTGGGGGGGACTTTCGTCTCGATTGAAAGACATATACGCCTTTCATATATGTTTACATAGGTATACATTATGGTAACTATTAAACGAGTAATTAACAGATTTTCAAGATTTTATAATAAAGAAATAACTAAACATTTACACTAAATTTAGATACCTATTGACTATATTATACATTTGTCAATAAATATACCTTAAAATTGATAGAGTTTGTTACATGAAACACTTATTTTATAGCACCCAACGACCCAATAAATTAAATATAACATTAAATTCGCAAAAAATTCCTAAAAACTCAATAATCATAACAAAGTATCTCAACTGTCGTATTTTAATTATAATAACGTCTTATATGGGAACGAATAATAACATATTTAGTTATACTCACTAAGGTATCACTCATTATAGATAAAACAGAAAAAATAATGCTTATAAATGTATGGTCTAGTCATTTTGATGATTATTATTACGTAGTATGTATTTTTTCGATACAATATATGTACTTATATATGTATAATATTTTTTTCTCCTAGTCACTTATATACATTACTACAATAGCTATAACGCAAGTTATAGAACCTTTTACGGTAAATGGTATCCACCTTGTCAATACTTTGGAATCGAAACAATTAACGGTAACCATTTGAAAACCATCTGCAAGCTTTTATTCTATCTATATACTATAGACCAGCGATTCTCAACTCGTGGGCCGCGAGTAGCGTGAAACTCGTACGTGGACCATATAATATTAACATTACTAACGCACATATATTTAAAATAATATTATTATTTGTCCAATAATATTTCATATATTATACACGTATACGTATTTAGGTATTCTATTAGTAATTGGTAGGCCTCAAAGCTTTTTTTTACAAAATCGGTGGTCCGCACAACTTAGAAGATTGGGAACCGTTGCTACACGCTATAGTGTATTAAACCTACTTGTTACCCATACACAATATACAGCTTATATTTATGTATGTTATAGTCTTGTTACACTGTTATACCGATTTTTCGCATTTTTTCAAACGCACACAAATGACGATCGACCATCATCGCTTCTTTTCGTTCACGTTATTTTAATAATAACAATTAATAATATTTAACGTTTTAATACGCAGTCACGCAGATATCTGCATACCCGTACAGTTCACGTGGTCCTCGGGTCAGAGGGCGGTGATTTTACATGATTATTATTGCGTCGTGGTTGAATTAGGATTATCCCATCGGCCGTTAACAATGAGCGTGTTGGCAATTTCACAGCGTCGAAAATTATAATAGAGATTTTTATTTCCAACATTATCATTTATATTTCGTTGTTATGTAATGAATGTATCTGTACGGGCACCAACATTATATCGGCGCTATCATCATTATATATTTATTATTATTATACGGCTGTGTATACAATTATTATTATTATTATACAAATCGTTGTTGTTATCACATGCGTAACTTCTTTGCCCTTCGCTCATAATTTTTTTTTCTTTTCTTTTTGATTATTGATTGTTATTTGTTTTCGTTGTATAATAACATAATATATTATTATGATCGTCATGATAATAATGCTGTTACCGCGTTCTTTTACCGTTTTACCATCTCCGACGATGACACATTTGGCGCACAGCCATTCATCGATGACTTAATATATTATTATACACTCACTGTGATTGACAGCAATTATTGTTAGCGATTCACTGTCCGGTACAATGTTACTATCGTAGTATGAAAGAGTAGGACTGATATCCACTGATTAGATGTAGGGCTCGTGTTTTGTATGGCGGTATCGTGGAATTATTAACAAATCAGTTAAATAATAAAAATTAATTTACTTATAAGTCTACGCTGGTACCGGCATACACCGTTCGTCGTGATATAATACGTAAGTGCGTATAATTACGTTTAGTTTCGTATGTGTCCGAGTACCTACTCGGGCAAAACAAACTGCACACGAAACACGAATAATAATTATGATGATGTCGACATATTCGCTGGGAAGAAAAAACCACGTTGAAGTGCTCGTTAAAAAACATTTGTTTATAACGATGCAGGTATGTTACCGTTGGGTTTCTTTTATACGATAAATACGATATACACAATATATATTATGTTATATTAAACACACCGTATTATGTGAAGATACATAGGTAATGTCATACTTGTTTGTAATTCACACACTTGATGCACAATAAGAATTTGTTTACGTTTGAAACGAGTGCGCTTTCGATATGTGAATTGCGTATGTAGAGGTACCTACCTATATGATATGAATTTTAACAATACATAAAATTATTATTTAATACATCGTATTGCATATTGTACTCAACGAATTATTAAAATTTAAGAACAACACATATAAATAAATAAAACTGTGTAGTTTGACCGATTCTATACGTAGGTACCTAATTTAAAAACTTTTGGATTTCGGCAAGTCTAGGGTCGGGTTCATTGCACGTCGGTCGCGGGCGATCAATAATGAATAATATTAAAATATATTATGCATTAAGACTAAGGTATACGCAAGAAAAACACGACACGTATAGCTCGGCTTTTAAACAAAAGTACCTTTGCATTGTTAAAGGTTGTTTTTTTTAACACACTGTTTTTTTTTTCAATTTATGTATACACAGTAAATTTAATATAACCTACCAAAATATTATTTTTATACGAAACGAATGTGGGATTTGTTTTAATTTCAATTTTTAACGTAATAACAGTATAATATAGACAAAAAAAAATCAAAGCCTTGCGAAGTTCAGGCATATTTGTTTTCTCCTCGTCTCGCCGATATTTTCCGTCAGTCGCACACTTAATAATATTAAGTAATTAATAAATATAACCTACAAAGTACTTATTAAGTAACATCGCATAATAATACTACAGTAGTCTGATCGTTTAGCCAGGATAAGTAAGTTTTAGGAGATTATATTATTATTACGTCATTAATTATAATCAATTTAATTCAAACTTAACATACGGTTGATTTTTTTTAAAAGTAAATTATTTTTGGAACGAAAATATTTAAACAGAATTGATTTAATTATGACGATGTGATGATGTTTATTTTCAACGATGATTGTGAACTTTTTAATATGAAAACATTATTTTTGTGAAAATTAGAGATGTGTTTCGTTTTATCGGACGTGACCAAATCATAAATGAATATATATATATATATATAATAGAATACGATTACTTTTTTCGGGACTTTCGTCTCGATTGCAAGGACGCGTTTCGAGATGTACACACGTGCAGCGACAGTCGCAGTCGTACCTATATAACACAACACATAATATTATTGTATTAGCGCGGCGGCGAAGCAATCATCGTATTACACGATATATGATGACGAAACCGATAAGTACATTATTATACGGTGTCGGTGTACATGAACATGTATAATATATACAGATAGTCGGTCGTGACTCGTGACGTATTCCAACATGAACATAATATAAATATATGTGTTGATATTACGTGTGTTATTGCCCATGCGGATTTCGGTAACCGCGCGATGTTGGCGATGGTCACGCGAATACCTACGGTTACGGTAGATATTGGTCAAATGAAGTAAATAAAAATATCCATAGAAATACAATTCGACTTGGGAGTACTGCGATAGCGCAGGTCGCAGGGCATCGTAATTGCTGATGTCAACGTCTACAAATGTTTGTTTCCAATTTGTTATGTTTGGAAAATTATTATTTAAATTGTCATCACATTGTTGATTGACTGTCATTATTGGGATACAAGTATACGTACAATAGTGTGTCTTATGAAATGAACACGAAAAGGTGTTCAAAAGGCGCAAATTCACGATAAGTAATATAAACGGTTAACAACACATATTCGTTCTACTGGATACTACTATAAATCGGTTTATACACAATTTGGTAATTTGTATCATTATTATTAAGTATCTACAGTTAATCAAATAAAATATTTTACTATAGTGATTTATTTTATAGATAAACCTGGAAAATAAAATGCTCAGTTTTTTAACTACATATTTAAAATAATAACCCATTTATTAACAACAACAACAAAAAAAAAAGTAAATAAGTATGAAGTATTTATACATACTACATATTATAATAATTAACAAATAATAATACACGTATGCCTAAATACTTAGATTAGAACTTCTACAGTTATACACACAAAAATAGTTAGGAATTAAATGAATGATTTAAATTTTTTTCTTAACATGTATTTTAAAATTTTAAATAATATTGAATACAAAACTAAATATTATTTCACGTAAATATTTATTGTCATTAAATCGCAGCCGAATAATTTGACGACAACGGTGCGATGTGCATTTAATCTATACCATCATTTAAATGTATACAATTGACATTTTAAAATATTTTTCAATTTAATAATATGTTAAAATTCCAACCAGTTGTCCATCATATTTATTAAATATTAACTAAAAATTTATTTTTCCATTTATTTTGCATATTATTACTCGTAATAACATGTGTTTTTCGGAACTTTAAATAATTTTTTTGCATATTTATTATTTTTTCATACATTATTTACCTATTTTAACTCCTATAACTTCCGAGTCCTATATCATAACTAACAAAGTAACAAATTACTTATTTGTTATTATATAATATTTTAGGTAAGTATAAGTGAAAAGCATTTAATATATCTAGTAAGTATAAATGATAATACGTACATATCTATATCGTATATAATATATATACCTACCTAATGACTATCTAGATAGGTTTTACAATTTTTATTTTTAATTTATGTTAAATAATATAATAAAACAGTTTAATTATACGTTAAACCAACATGTATTATTGCCGTTTTTACACATAATAGTATACTACAATATTCATTTTTATATTTTAATTTAAAGTGAATTATGAGTATTTTAAAATTGTAAAATTTTCGTTATTGAATTGTTTAATATACATCATTTTTTAATTAGATTTCACATTAATGGTATGAAAACATATTATAATGTTGAAATTTAAATGGGGGGACACCCCATCAGGACCGAACTTTTTTCTCACTTAGCTCTTGAGCTTATCACTGAATCGTGATACGAATATTTTAACACAATTTTTATGTAGTATTGTGTGTAGTCGTATAGAAATGAATGCACGCTGGGATTTATTTATTAACACCCCGCATAGTAAAACTACAAAGTTTAGAATAATTATAAAAATGTAATTTAATTATAATTATACATTTTTATAAGATTGCTTCCAATACCTATAGTGCTTAGATATATTATACAGAGTCATGGTAAAAATTAATGTTTTTAAGTTTATAGGATTTCAACAGTTCAACATAAACTTGAAATGTATTCAATTTTTTTTATTAACCTAACCTGACTATTATTTCAAATTATAGATTCAAATTCTAATAACAGATGGACTTTGAAACTTTTAATATCTAAAAATTTCCAACAATATTGTGCTTAGTATATTCTAATGTTCTTATAGTATTTTATCATAAGTTGAGTTTATACGCAATATAAAATATGTGTACTTTGATGCCTAAATTTTTTATTTCATGGTCAATGGACACTGAACGACTGGCCATAAATATTGTAGTCATATTTATTTTTATGGGTAGTTAGTAATGGTATGTATGTACTAATTATTACTGTATTAAATATTATTTATATTATTACGCTCCTTCGGCGTGTGTCGCATATACATTATATTATACATTACGTATGGGAAACTCACGCACTGGCCAAATCCAACGGTGGACGGTGGCGACCTTGACCGCAATTCCATTTCGCGGCGTGCCGTGTTACAATATTATATCACATTCGGCGCGAGAAAGTCGATCTCCTGTGCCCCCGCGAATACTCCTCGAGACCCTCTCGTCGTATCTCCCTCCCACCAATAGATTTCACTGGTCATCAACTATATACTTAATAATATATATATATAATGTGAGTAAGTATGTATGTATGATCTATATCTGCCGCAGAAGCTGGTCCAAGGCTCCCGTTAACTATGCAATTGCAGGGTAAATGGCAGTGGATAGTTTTAATCCATTATACAGTCTATTCCAAATACGAAACATCACCCGCTGAGAGCGTTTTCAGTACTCAAATATTTCTTAGTTAAGAGTATATGACTTTGTTCTACATAAAGATAAATGAAGTAGGTACAGCACAAACTTAAAATTCAAACTTACATTATACCCAAGTATATATTATTATATTATAATTTCGTTAAAATATTATTGATTAGTTTTGAATTGATTTAATTTTCAGAAAAGAATATGTGATATACTAATATTATTAGATCAGTAAGTATTATATTACGATAAGTAGTGTTTATAAAAAAAAAATATATACATATATAGGTACTGTGTGTCTATGTATTATAATTTATAATTATTGATTGATTGATTGACATTAAAAAAAATAATAATTAATAATTATTATAAAGACACTTATAAAGTATTGTCGACCTATAACCTGTAATCTACCTGTATATTATTCTGTTAATCTCATTGTTGTTCAATAAATATAAATAAATATAGTTATTACAATTAAGTTATGAAGCATGTATATTGGAATATAATACTTTTCCTAGTCTCAAACAAAAGTATCGTTTACGCATTTGTTTAAGGCTCAAATCATAAGTAAAATTTGTGCAAAACTTTTGCTTAAAAGACAGCTAGAAGCAACACATGTATTTCATAATTTAGATCTAATTATAGGCCCAACTAAATTACTTTTACTTGAATAGATGGATTCATTAGCACTGATATAATATTATATACAACATAATGACGACCCATAATATTATTTATCGTGTTAATAATAATAAAATCATGATTGATATTATCATACTCGAATCTTAAACATGTCGCAAAAATAACCCACTAGGTCTAATTGTAAGAAAAATGTAAAAGTACATACCTACCCATTTATTTGTATATGCATAGGTAAGTACAGATATAAAATATTCCTCAAGGTAGCATCGGCCGTGCCAATCAGCTGCAAATATCGAAAAAACTTAACCGCCTGTGGACAACGCCGACTAATAAAAACGAAAAAAATAATAGGCAGGTTATATGTAAGTATACTCGTACATATTATACATATATTAAATATATCTTATAAACGTCATCTTAGAGACCTTCGGATGACCGAACGACAATGTTAAACGTTCATTTCTCCCCCTCCCATATGCTGTATATTATGTATAGCCGCGCGCGACCGCCGCCAATAAAACGTGATAAAAACGAAAGATTAGACAACTGTATGGTAAACGTCTTAACTACTAAGTCTCCATATTATAAAGAAATGATGACTTTGGTGTTTCGAAATCACAATTCTCTGCTGCAGCAACAACGAGTGATGAATGACAGCAGACATCCATGCACCAATTGTGCACATGGCACGTGTTACCTACTCGCACGGTTTTATGAACAACAAGAAGCGTATATAATATGTACATATATTATTCGGAAAATAGAGAAAATCAAGAGGGAAGTCACACAACCTTTTCCGAACATAATATTTCGAATCGTATTGTTGCTGATAGATTGACACCACCAAATAAACATTGATTGAATTAAAAATAGGCTGGATTCAAAATCCGGCTCATAAGTTACACAGGTAAATAGATACCTACCAACAATTTTATTTTACTAACACTTAATAATATAACTCTTAAGTTATAACTATTATACCTAAATATTATTCAGAAATCTAAGTTATCGGCCACAGCGGCTCAGCCGGCGCCGCTGTCTTTGAATTCGAAAAATGAGCCTTTTATTTTGCAACATAGAAAACGCTAAATATTTTTCGTTCAATAAAACTTTTTTTCTAATTAATATTTTTGAAATAAAATTTCAAAAAATTATTATTATTCATTTACCTATTAATATGTACTAAAAATAAAAATGCTTAAATATGCACTAAGAAGTTCAAATACTTAAAAAAAAAAAAAAAACAATAATAATATTATGGAGTCGAAAATAAAAAAAAATAATTGTATAAATATTATGATATATGAAAAATAATTGTCATTTTGCATCGGAGTTACTAGCTAGTTCAGTGTTTCATAGAATTCTTAGGTACTCAATGTATAAAACTGTTTTATGTAAACAACATGTTAAATTACTTTTACACAAGCACTTTAAACTAAAAATAATTATGTCTAAACACTTTAAACGTATGCTCTACTATAATAAAGCTTTAGTCAATAGCAGATTTGGTTTGTCTTTTAGGGAGGGGGGTCCTTTTGGTCCAAAAACTCTACTTTCAACTCTTAATCTACTTATGATGGTAACTTATGATATCTAGACTCTAGGGAGAGACATGGCCCCTATGCCCCCTATAAACGTTACACCTGCCTTTGATAGAAGGTGGGAGAAGGACAAAGTGGTTGGATATCATGTGTAGGGGTTAAAGAAAAGTTCTAAATTATATTATTGCCACAGTGTATAATAATTAGTAACATAATGTAATTCGACATTTTCAATACTAAGTATTAAGTAATATTAACTAATGATATGCCTATAAATGTATTACCACGTACGTGGTAAAATTTCAAAGGATTTCTTGGAAAAATAAAAAATATATCAACTATAACATATACGTCATGGATCACAGTCATAATTATTATTGAAAATGGATAAACGAAATGATTCATCTGTACGTATTTCGGTGTTGTACGGACAGTTAATGTTTTAGCCGGATGAGGTCGTACAAAACAATGACGTATAAATTATTATAATATTAAATACATGTGAATATGTGACATAGCTAATAGATAGATACATACTACATAGGTACATATTTAACACATTTTTTTAAGTATAATTTATACTTTCCATTTAAGTATCAAAAATATTTCGAAAACAATAATATTGTACAGACAATTAATGGACAATGCTAGTATAATATCACCGAATTTAATATGAGGTTTGGATTATAACAATAACAAGACACATACGTATTACGTATATAGATATACAAAATATCAAATAGTATATTAGAAACAATGCAGACGCTAATTATTATTATTTGTCCTTTACTTTTTTACGCGTAGGAATTTGTGTAAATTACATCGTCTACACAGAGAATACATTCGTATTTCGTATTCGTAATCGTTGACAATTTATTTAAAATTCAAAAGTAACTAATAAATAATAATTCGTTCTCGAGGCCTAAGTTAAAATACTAAATAGTTGGCACGAATTCTATATACTATAATATTACAGTTTAACCGACATTATAAATAATAATATTTACATTTTTTATTCCTTTAATATTTTGTTGTTAAAATGTTAACATCAACTTTTAGTTATTGAATAGTATACAATATTGTTTGTAAATTGTTTAGGTTATATGGTGAATAAATAATAATAAATTAATATTCATAAATGTGATGTTAATATATTAATAAAACAAAAAAAAATTATAATTTTTTTGAAATTATCCACTAATACACTGCTAACTTCATCGGGCCATTACATTAAATACATGCACCTTCGTTGATTGATGTCGGTTAGTAGATTGTTTATACTTTATATTATCATATAGGACATCCGACATATAGATATAATAAAAATATTGTTAATGAAGTTAACCGTCTTGTTGAAATATGACAATGACAACTTTTCTCAATATATTTTATTGAAAAATTAAAATACTTTTATCTTTTACAATATTAATATGTTTTAAATGATATCTATTATAGTAGAAGTATAAAAAATAAATATGTATAGAACTACAATAAAATCTTCCCTAACAGGTTGGAAAGTGGGTGTTTTAAATTTGAATTCAATGATATAATATTGTACACAAAAATCGATGGGCGAATGTAAGTTCCTACATGAGACCTAGCAGGTAAAAAATACACATGTTAAAACACGCTCAAAGATGATATATATGTAAGTTCCTTCACAGTAAAAAAAGGTACGTTTATAAGTTCCTACACTACATACTTTTTTATATATAATTATTCAATAATTATAATAATACTATATTTTGAATAATACTATAATTTATAAGTTATAAGTCTGATGATATTGTCATATATTTTAATATAATAAGAAAAAATAAAAAATAAAATTATATTTTATCTATTTTATTTCGGAAACGTATAAATGTTTAACATAATCGTATTGGTTAATTTTGTTTGTTGAGTACTTAACAATTTTTTCATTTATACAATTTTTTTTTTTGGCATATTTTCGACTGGTTTTTGTGACTAGATATCTGCAGTTTTAATTTTTATGTATCTTTACTTGAAATAATTTGAGTATTTCAATAACTACTGTTGAAATATTAAAGATTAAAATATTTAAAAATGAAGTGTATATTACGATATTTTTGTCATCATCAGTTTGATAACTTATATTATATAAAAAAAAAAGTTTATTCTATTTACATACGCACCTATCTTCCGCTGTGTAGGAATTAACGTACCTACGTACCTTTTTTTACCGTGTAAGAACTTACACATCACATAAGTAGGAATTATAACGTATGTAATTTTTTACTTGTTACTCTCGTGTAGGAACTTACGATTCCCCAAATAGATTTTGATCGTAGACGGTCTGTCCGCCTATATTATAAGCTATATTTTATCATATGTTTTTTGATATACATAGCCATTAAAATCATTTATTTTACTTTTAGTATTGTGGTAGGTTGATGTAATTTTTTTCGAAAATATTGCATTTACTTGTATAATAATATTTCATTTTTTTAATAATTATTATTTCTATTATAATATGTACTGTAGTATTGTATCATCTTATATACAATAAAAATAGATTCATAATGTAAAGTATTTTAAAATAAATCAAAGATGTCATTGAATAATATAAAATTAATACTAATATACCTACGTAAAAGTTTTAAATTGCCACAAATATTATTTTTAAACTCTAACAAAATAATTGACTTCGTTGCTTAGGTATCATTTAAATGAGTAATTTCGTTAATTTTTTTTTTTTAACTTGCTCATGCCTAATAAATAATTCAAAAAAGTTAAACAATTTTGAAAATTGTATCACATAGTAAAAATTATAATAAAAACATCTTGTGCAAATTTCAAATATCTAATGTTTTCTTTTTTAAAATGCAATATAATGGTTTGAGAAACTATTATTTTACTGATGAATGTTCAATGTAGTAACAATTTGAAATGCTCATAAATTTGGCTTCCATTGGAATTTTTTTATAATTAGTGTTAATAAACTTATAAAGAACATTGTATTAGAACTTCAAATATAAGGTGAAAAAAAATTTCTAACTACTAAATTTTATATTTAAGTATAAAAATAGTTGAAATATTTTGAAAATTTGTTATTAAATAAAAAATGATAATATAAGTATTTGTGAAAAGGTCAAGTATCTACCAGTATTCGTTTTTACAAAAAAAAAAAAAAAACACGTCACATATATCATTATAAAATCAATATATTCATCGCCCCACTCAGAATCTAAAAATGTATCATTATATGTCATCCAGTAGGTCTACAATTTACAAAATAATACCTTCGGAAAAATAGTTAATAGAAATATAGTTAATGTATTATTATAAAAGTTATTATTTCCTCGATATCAGATAATTTATTGTACATACAAGTAGACGTAACAATTGATAATTAATAAATAATCACAACAATAATAAAAATATAATTTGAATATTGCTTATATAGTATTTCATATTATTTCATATTATTGAATCATTTGATTGTTTCCTATTAATTATGTGCACTTGCACAGTTATACTTATTTATTTTTAATATAGACTCATTTTATTTAAAAATATGGAAACAATATAATGATAACTGCGAGTTTATATCTATAACTATAATAATATAATAAACATTTTCACCATAAGCGAATTACCAGTTTCTTAGCAGTGGAGTAATTAGCTGAACTAATTATCTACTAACCTAAATCAACTTATGAAAAAAAGGAGTTCTGAATGTTTTTACCCTATTGCTATTTTAAATACAGGATATTAATAAATGTATCATTTTGAGGCTGTACCCTCAAATACAATTTACTTAGGTAATTATCTAAGTAAAATTAAGTAATACATTTATAACGGTTTTATTTTTGAAGCATATAAAATTGTTTTATAATAATTATTAAATATTATACAAAAATACATTTTAGCATTTACATACAAAAGAGTTTATTTAGCTATAATTTAATATAAAAGCAAGTAAATAATAATAAAACCAGGTATTAATATCAATACGTTTCGTTTCATTTCAAATATTAATAAAATAACAAAGTAAATATAAATTTATGATAACAATTAATAAATATCGGTAAACATTTCTTCATCATTTTTTGTAAATCGTAATATGTGATAATATTTATTTTATACTTGTTTACACTTAACATTGACATTGAAAACCTACCTAATTTCATTTTTCATCCAGTTAAGTTTCAATTGATTTATTGTTTTTTTTAATTTTTAATGTTTTTATTTTATCTCAACTTAATGTGTTAGAACAATCGATTGACTTTCCCAGCCTTGACGAACAGCACGGAAAATTAATTTTCAATATATATATATATATATATATATATACGATCTCGTATAACTACAATATAAGTATTTAATTACCCATAACGCTGAACTATACGACGGAATACAATTACTATTTTATCCCTGCATGTTTTTTTTTTATCGATTTAGACATGATATTCATTTGAGTGGTTTATGTGTCATGTCGTTATGTCTTATGTGCAATGTGCATATATACTATATATAATATATATATATAGCAAACTAATCTATTATAACTCACTATTCTAAAATGTATAAACTTCACGCAGGATGAAGGTCTTTGGCTTCTGCGGTCTATTTTGATTTATATTTTAATGACTAATATATAACACAGTGGAAATATTTCATGGTTCAAAGGACAAGGTAAACCATATAATATTATCCAAACGTTCGGCAAGCTTTAAATTATCATATACTAACACAGATACTGCCCTATTAGATACTCATATAGTCATATACTTATATCCAATACAATGACGAATAATAATAAAATTCCATGAATATATTATAATTTATTATTATATCATAATAATATAATAATAACTGATATACGAACTACATACTGACTGCAACACGTCATATTTTATACTACCTACGACTTTTATTATTTCACTTTTAATATAATACAGGTAATTAAATATTTCTCAATCCAGATCAAACATTTACACCTTTTAAATATTATTTATTCATTGGTTAAATTTTAATTTTTCCTATATTATACAGACTTAAATCCACAACATGTAATATAAATTTATAATTCATACGTATTTAAAATATTTTAATTATTGTTAATAAATTAAAAACGGATAAGAATTTTGTTTTCTGTCCAAATGTTTAATATTTTAAATTGTAAGAGTTATATCAATAATTTTTTAAATTAATAAAAATAATAATAAATAACTTTCATAAAAAAAACTTCAGACAAATAGACAATTTACATATAATATTTTTTTTTTATAATTGTTATGTAATAACTAATTTTAATAATGTAATCATAATGAGTAAAATACGGAGATTTTTACTATATTCTATGAGTGACTAACGAAGAACCAACATTTTTTAAAGATGTGCCTTCTCAAAACGATTGTCATAACACTCATAACGTATCACTTTTCCCCATCCACCCCGAAAAATAATTATATTAATGACTCTTGCTTTACGAGCTGAGTTATTCCAAGCTGCTAAAAAATTAATTAATTTACTTAGTCGCTAAATGTTAATCGGCCACTAAATCATGTTTAACATATTTTAAGTACCATTAGTTCACGATTGATTTATTAAATGTTTAGTAATTGTTTATTACCGTTAATTATTAATTATTTATTATTAATTTGTCAAGTGTGTAGAAATAATAAACGTTAATAAAAATACATTAGACGTCTGTACCATTGTTGAAACTCATTATCTTTACAGAACATAGTATTTTCAACGTTGATAGACTTATTATTAAAATATATGTAATATATGTAATGTGTATTAATTATTCTAGAACACGAACAAGTTTTAATATTAATTTCTGAAATATTAGTATAATGTTAATGAATTATAGGTATTATGTTATATTGTGTACAATTCTTAAATGAAAAACTGAATATATTGGTACAATCTATGATGTACTAGAAAATTATTTTATTATTCTATTCTTCGTGATTATATTACACGTATATACATCATATAACTTTATGTTATGTATTACGTATATGGGCATATTATAATATAATACATTCAATTTTATACAAAGCTAAGTAAATAAACTAATATTTTAGTTATTTAATTGATTAAGTTTTAAGTTTTTATATGATATATACATGTCGTAGGCCATATGGAAAATTAGTTTTGTTTTGCATAAAGACTAGGCTCTTTGCAATGGGGTAGCCCGTTTGCGAAATACTTATTATTTTTCCAAACAGCCTGCTGATTTCCAGGCTCATTGCATACAGACTAACAGCAATTAGGCCTTTTCAGAACTATAATCATTTTATGGTAAAAACCATTTTATTTATTTTATTTTAAGGGTTATTGATAATAACACAGTACAATATATGTAGCATTATTATTTATTACTTATTACTTATTCATTTTGTACAGTTGATAACTATTGATATTACTAGTTTTATTATTTAATACTATCAACAAAAAAAAATATGTAAAATATTAAATTAAATTAAATTTTATTTATATATATATATTTTTTTAGTAATATATAATAAAACTAGTAATTCAATAGTCAATAACTTCACAAAATAAAATTAATAAATAATAAATAATAATGTTACATGTTACATATTGTATTGTACTGTGTTATTATCAATAACCCTTAAAATAAAATAATTAAAATGGTTTTTACCATAAAATGATTGTAGTTCTTAAAAGGCCTAACTGCTGTTAGTCTGTATGCAATGAGCCTAAAAAAAACAGCAAGCTGTTTGGAAAAATAATAAGTAGTTCGCAAACGGGCTACCCCATTGCAAACAGCCTAGTCTTTTTGCAAAATAACTAATTTTCCATATGGCCTACGACATACATATAAATTATATGTATTAAAATTAAATTTGTAATTTAACTTTCAAGTAAAAACAAACATGACAAAATAATAAAAGTAAGACATAATCATAAAAATATTTTTTATATCTACCTACGATTATCTAGCAGTAAATGAAAAGTATTATACATGTATTAATAACAGCGAATGTTATAAACTTTATAACAATATATGACATTTAAACACAGCAGGTGTGTCTCGTTCATCCATGCATTGTAATAAAGTGCTCCTATAGTTTTATCCTACCTGGCCTATCTACAATGTTATGTTATCAGATGGTAATGAAAAGTAAAAGTGATCGTTAAAATAAATTGTAAGTACTCGTTACAAATGTTATGATACAGATGGACAAATTTTAATGTTCAATGTAATAATTTAAAATTAATTGGTAGGTACCTACCTATAATCTAACACAATCTATTCATCGATCCGTGCACACGTGTTATAATATGTCTTTAACTTTTAAAATAAAACACTTGTTCGATAACAAACAAGTTAAATGCCCCAAATAAAAATTGTTATTACGATTCCAAATCGGTAGTAAATAAACCATATTATACTTACCTATTTTAAGGATTCATTAGAGTTATTAAATCGTACTTCATAATAATTATGTATTTATGTAGGACATAATATTATTAAAACATTAAAAAATTTTTTGACAAGTTGTGATAACCATGAAGGTTAAACAATATTTAATGTTATTAGATAAAAGTTATTACATTATACGAAGTAGATTGTACAATGAAAAGACATTAACATTTAATACTTATGTCCACTATAAAAGTTTTATTTAAAATTAAAATGTTTATTTCATAGTCATTAGTCATAAGTTAAATTAAATAAGTCTTATTTTTTATTAAAAAAAAAGATCTGACAGAAGTGCAGGTTCAATGGGTTAATACACATTTTGCTGTTATTCTATTTGAAAATAATGATAATAAATGATTTTAAAAAGAGCTAGTTAAAGCCTAGTTTAGTCAAATTTCTTAATTTATTCAACTAGCTCTGTATTAGATTTTTCAAACTCTTAAAAAAATAATTTTTCTTTGCTAGCATAATTTACATTATACCTTACATAGTTTTCATAAAAAAATGAAGTAGCTATCCACTCAGGTAACTATATATCTCTAAGCTAATAAGTATTTAATATAATATACAATATCTAAAAAGTGTACAACATTCAAAAACCTACTCTAGGTAGGTACAACATTTGTATGAATAAATATATATGTATACACACACACATATATATACATGAATAAATATCATGAGTAGGTATAAAAATATAAAAATAATTGCAGAACTAATTGTTTTTTGTTTTGCATTTTAATATTATATTATTATTGAAAGATTTTGGTAGTTTATTTAAATATAATGTGATGAATGCTTTAAGTCAAATTAAAATTTAGATTTAGAGACGAGTAAATAAAATAAATAGTAAATACTAAGAATCATCGCACAATCAGAACTTTTTTATTGCATGTAAACCGTAGATACAGATTTTCAAGACATATACCTATATAAATATATAATATATTAAATTAAAGTGAAAACTTTGGTAAGAAAAGTGTGAGCACAGTTGGCTTTGAAGGTCATTTCCACGTGTCTTATATATTTACGTTTAAAATATCAATATTTAGATTCAAGAATTCTAGTTTTGTGTCGTTTTCTTAAATATTAAATTCAATTGAACTATTATTAATGTTATTGGTAAAAACATTATCTGTGTTAATCTTGTTGCTTTATATATTTTTTAATTTTTAAGTAAGTTATATGCATCTTAAAATTTTAATAGTTTACATATTTTTCATGGTCATTTTTTGCTTAAAAGTTAAAATACTGTAAAAAGCCAACGATAGAACACAGTTAATGTGCTTACCTTTAAGTTTGATAATATGTCAACTTCTCTATTATTTAAGGTATCGATAAAAAAAATGGGTTTGCTAAACCTAAACATTGTTATATTATTATGTGTTAGTAAGCTAATTTTGTATAATAATTGTCGACGTCGATTTCGGTAGTATATATTATACTTAATGTGTATAATCGCTGTAATCATAAAAGATCGACTGCATATTTACTTAAATTTTTTTTTTAAATCCATATACATCATTCTCATTAATTATCCATCATTCCAGCTTCCCCAACCACGAACGAACCATCCCATAAAAAATAAATAAGAATCATCGAGAACATCAAGTTATAAGTTAGTGGTAAATTTTAACCATGATGTTTATACAGATATCTTTACATTATATTATATTGTTGTAAGCAATTAAATTTGACGTATTATTACTGCGAAAAGCTAAGTTATTACTTATATAAAACCATTGAGCCTACTAACTAAATAATAAAGTTAACTTTAACGCAAATGTATTTGTATATTACGATATATAAATTATGCATAATACATGATGCATGTATGTGTGTGTGCGAATGGTGTATATACCTCGTGTGGAAAAAACGGAGTATGACGTTACAGCATGCAAAAAGTCTCCACGATTTTTGGAGATTATTGTGTGCACAAAACAAAAACACGAAACGTGCCGGTGGCGAGTTATTGGCAGCGGCGGCTGAACGTGAGCGGAACGGCGACGACGACGAAGTTTTGACGAGCACAATAAAACGCGTATGCGGTCATGTCGGATGGACGACTGGCGCGTTGTCCGTTAAGGCGAACACTTGGCATTCGCCGCCTCCACCGTCACCGCACACGCTCTCCCCTTCACTCCATTGCACACCGCTGTCACCACTGCCGACAAGGATAATCGCGAGCTGACTACCACGAACCAAAAAATTGAAATTTATCCGATTTTTAGATTTTGTCCGAATTTTGAGTGAAATTATTATATTTTAATATTAACAATCGATACCATGTTTCGATAAGATAGCGGTCTTGCTCTGCAAATAACCAAACATAGCCTATATGGATAACCTTTATGAAATATAACCCTTTTTAGATTTTGAGCGGAAGAGATGAATTTATTGATTTTACAATGGTTTGTGTTTTTTTTTATGTCTATAAATACGACAAGTAGTCGAAAAAATGCTTCGATTTTTAATTTTAAGGATTGTTTCAGATAGTAAATTGGATTTAGTTTGTACTTTGAAAAGGCAAAAATTAAGAAAAAACGAGAATTTTTACGTATATACAATTTTCAATAAAATCTATTATCTTTTTTATGTAATTGTAACTATAGGAAACATTAGAAATTTAGATGAACGATTTCTATAAATTATATAATATTCAAAATATTTTGACTCTTTTTAAGTTACCTACTTTAAGACGTTTGAAATTTTCCATTTTTTTTTTTTATAAATGGCGATAAAAATTAATTTACTGATTAAAAATGTTTAAAAATTTCATATTAGAACCACATAAGTTATTCTTACAGATATGTAAAAACATTCAAAATTCATACAATTTATTTTTTTAAACACTTTAAATGATGACAAAATTCCTCAAAATCACGAACATTTTTCAGTTGAAAATGTAAAATGTATAAAATTGTGCAATTTTTATATTTAAGGTTTGAACAATTAATAGAAAATTGATCATAAGTAGTTCATACTGAAACCAAAAGATCTAAAAAATATATATGTTATACATATAATTTTTTTTATACAGTTTAAGTTTAAATTTGGACGAAATTATATACTTGAACTATAAATAACAATAGTTATATTTATTATTTTGTTATAGTTCAAAAAAATTTTTCATGAGGGTCATGAAACTTTTACATGTATTATAATATTTTATACACACAGAAGAAAATCCTAATAGCTTACTAAAAGTTCTGCAAACGAATAACTATTCTTAATTTTTAATTATATTCTGTTACCAAACATCTTCTTTCCACCAGTACATTGAAAAGGCTTATTGAGATTCAAAATAGTTTATACGGCGAAATATCATTGGTATATGGTTAAAAATGTAGGTTTTGGCAGTATAATGTAGTCAGACTATCAAAGCAATTAAACTTTAACTTATCAAATTATTAAACGTAACATATTATAGTAAAATAACAATTAGCATTCAGGAAATTGCGTTAATTAAAATGTTATAACATCGAACTTTATCAACTAAGAATCATTTAATTGAAAATAATATTGCCGCGCGCGTTACAGACCAAAATGTAATTAAACTAATTGGCTTATATAATATATGTCCCGATTGGCGATTAATGATTTTAATCTGAGTGAAATTTGACTATCTTCAATCAAATAAAAATATATGTAGAGATGTGTATAATTTATTATCGATAGCAGTGGGGCGGTGGCATATACGACAGACATATTTATACTGATTTACTTGAATTCAGATGTTTACTATAGGCGTACAAAATATTTATGTGATTCGATGTATAACTACAGAGTACAGATGTAGTGTGTTTTTGTAATTTGTATAATGTATAATGTATGTTATTATATTATAAACTATGTTTTTAATAATTTTTTTTACAGGTGTATAACTAGAAAAAACTGATGGTAACTAAAATAACTGTGATTATATGCATATTGCATTAGTGACCAACCTTTTTAAAACTTTTTCATTTCTTTAGATGTTATATTTTATTTTAAGCACATCTTAATATAGGTATATTAAGGTATATTAATAAATTTAATTATTTATTATATATTGCGTGTTATAAAATTAAATATAAATATATGTAATTGACAATTATACGATAAGACACAGGAAATATTTTACAAACGTTACATTTTTAGAATATATATATTTTTTAATTTTAATTACTTTGACGGGCCGGTTAATAAATGATCGCGGGCCAGATTTGGTCGTACTTGGTCACGGTCACCACTGGCAATTGGCATATTGTATCCAATCTGATTTAACACAACTAGCGACATAGGTAGTTAAAATTAAGACAATAATACAAATAATTATAAAATTAATAATATAAATAATATTACTAGTGTTCCATATTGTAGCGATAAAACAATATTTCGAGAAATCGGTTTAAAAATATGGCATAATAATAATTAGGTATAATTATATATTTATAAAAGTATATCCATGAATTTGTTTACCGATACTGTTATTCATCACTAGTAAGAGTAAATTTTGGATAGCATAGTAACTGTTACTGTAGTACTGTACAATCTGTACCTAGGAGATGCATAGGTGGATTCATAGGGGTGATCATTATTTTATTTTTTAACAATTATTATTTAATACACAATCTGTAATTGTTATTTTACAATAAGCGTATATGATGGAGGTGACATGGTTTGACGGACAGTAGATAAGAAGCCACCCATTGGAGACACTTAAGGATCGTTATTAATGATAGAGCACGCTTTGGCACTTATATAGGTACTCTATAATACATTAATTACTATTATAGGTGGGTCTACTAAGCTCCAAGTAACAATTTACAATTTACAAGTTTCAACTATATACGAAGAAGTATAGTGGTTATGACACATTATCATGTTCGATTTAATTGAAAATATATACTTATAGTTTATAAGTGAAATGGTCTAGATCCCCATTGTGATGGTGTTTATAAAATAAAAAAATACTATTTCACGTGTCCGATAAAAACAATAATAGTCTATTATAGGCGATAATTTGTTTTTATTTACGTTTGCATGTAACGAGGAAAACAAATTATTATTAATAATAATAAAAATAACGATAAATAAACATTTCCAGTATGTATTATTATCTTCCTAATTTAAAAAATATAAATAAGTTACCCACATACTTAAAATAATATTAATTTAGTCACATATGTATATTTATACAAGTTAGGTATATGAATAAGTAGTAAAATCTATAATTTTGGACGTAATAAGTAATATAAATATAGTTTATAGTAAATACTAAAATACATAAATAAACAATTGACATAGAATAGCGTATTTATAAATTACTATCAATTGGTACAAGAATAAGCACACAGCGAACTAAAAAATATTTAAATTTTAAGGGTTTATTTATTGTACTTACACAATTTGCATCGTCACTGGAAACCACTACTTTATTATTATTTTCCTCTGGTTCCTCTTCGATCTCCAATTGGGTGTTTTCGGTGTTTTTTTCTTTTTCTCCGTTGGCACTCATGCTAATAGCCAATAGCTAATAGTCCAGCTTCCTCCAAAAGTACGCTGTTTATAGATTATACAAATAAATACATTATCTATACAACATTTATCATATTTTATATTATAATCTTACGTTTTAGATTATTTAATATTTATGTAATTGCAAACGTTTCTATTTACTAGCATCTTATCTATTGTAATTATTTTGATACATAAACCTACCTATACTACCTATAGTACCGACCTACACATAAATTATTTCTTATGAATATTAAACCATATTACTATAAATTATATATTTATTTTGTTTTGTTTGTAGCGATATAATAGTTTGTTCAACGATTATATATTGGTATATCTCTTAATAATAGAAATTTAAAATGTTATATACATTGCATGATATACTGTATAAAAATCATATTTAATCATATCCTATTGAAAAAAAATCGAAGTCTCAAAATATTATATTTAATTTGCATTATCGGTATATTAGACGTATATTTACGTATATTACACTTAGTTCATGTTATATTGTTTAATTGTTTTACAACGTAATGTATTAGTCTTACAAACATAAAATTATGCAATGAGACATTGAGTGATTCTTTTATCGAACAACATTCAATATTTCAAAATCTATTAAAATATTATGTTACATAATTTCTAGCCGAAAAGAAAAAACATTAAACATATATATGTTTATTAATATTTTTTATAGTTATAATTTTTTAAGGTTATAACTTTTAACACACATATTAAATATCATATTATTAAGCAGAATATTTTTTGGAGTATTTTAATACATAAAAATCAAATTTCGGACTAAATGTTTAAGAGTTATTACTCACTTATTAGTATTAAAACGTTGGTGAGCGGAGTAGTAGACTAATATTTTACAGGTTGTTCCTCTACCAGTCACCACTCTACTACGCTCACCAAAACTTTAAATATTTATAACTCTTAAGTCATAAGAAACTTGTCCGGATTCCGATTATTATAAATCGAAATATTCTTAAGAATATTCTACTTCAAAATATGAAATTAAAAATGTATTTTGTCATTCAAAAAAATAAAAATATAAAACATAACGATAAAAAATATTAAAATTGTTGTTTTTTTTTATATATGTTGTTCGATTAAACAATCACCCTAAATATGCGTGTGTGTATATTTTGTGTTTCTACCATCACCTATTTAAGTAGTGAAAAAACGTTAGTCTTCAATTTTAAAGTTTATTTTTGGAAAATTATTGAAACTATTTATTGTTTTGATGAGCCAAAAGTAAATACCGCAGTATTATTTTAAATAAATGAAAAAGTGAAAAATTAATAAAAAAAAATAAAACACCATAGAATAACCGGAGTATTTACGAAATACTAGTTGTCCACCGACAAAATCAATTTTGTTTACTTACTTTGATTTATAAAAAAATACCTGTAAGTATATAGTTGTTTTTTTAAATGTTCATCGAATATTAATTTTATATACAAATTGTCTATACATTTTATAATTATCAACATATTTTGGCTTTTAAAAGTTATTTATAGACATTTAATATACTCAATTTTTTAATTCTAATCATGTTTTTTATGCTGTTTCTACGATCCCAAAAATGCTTAGATATTATTTCTATAATATATATGTGTACAAATAACCGGAAAATTTCAATTTTTGAGATGCTATAATATTTCCTATTTCTAGGTTACTGTAAGAAATTTTTAAGCTTAAGTTATTAAACTTGTAAATATATTAATAATATTATAGGTTTTTAACTATACAAGTATTTTCAAATCTTTGTGATTTTGACGAATTTTGTTAAAATTTTAACTTCAAATATTTATATAATGTATTGAAATTGTAAAAAATAAATGTGTTTTCAAATTACTTTTAGAATAAGTTGTAGAGAATTTTTCATTAAATTATCAAGATTTATGACCAAGCATAAACATTTTTAAACATTAATAGAAAAAGAACTAATACAATTTGAAAATGAAATATATTTTAACAAGTACAAAAAGAACCAAAATAATTTTAAAACTGTTTCATGTTAAAAAAATGCAAATTTAAATATTTGATGGTAGGTAAACATTTCCAGTCTCTATCAATATATATTTTTGAATTGTTAGTAAAAAAAACCAAATAATACAAGCAGATTAATGTTTTCGTTTTTTCACTACTTTTTGCCTAACCTAGCCTACTAGCCATTAGGTAACATTGAAGACGCGATTTCAAAATATTAATAGAATAATGTATGAAAAAAAATTACCATATTTATGTCGGAGTAAAGAGACAAATTAGAAATTTAAGGGAGCATTGTTGATAGAGTATAGGATTTTTTTCGAAAGATTTAGATTTTATTTCGTTAAATAATTAGGATAAAAATTATGAAAGAAAAAATAAATTTAGATATAAACAAAAGGTAGTGTTGAAATTGGTCAGCTCTTTCCTTCTTGTTTTTTCATGTAAATAACTGCTTGAAGCACATATTCTTATTATGTCCATGGGTGTAGATGGTATTTTATTTATATAAATAAAAAAAAAAATTAATGTTGCCGATAACGAAATAAAACAAAAGGTACAACCAATTAATAGATATTATGACGTTGGGAACGACAATATAAACGATATTATACCTTAACCAAAATAGAAAAATAATAAAAAAAAGGCTAATTATTTTAAAATAAAAACTTTTAGAAATTTAATGTGAAATTTAAAAATGTAATATTTTTAACCACACCAGTACACCAATTACGTTTTTACTGCCAGTCCTAATAGACTAATACGGGGCTATTTATAGTCAAATTGGATCTGGTTTAACAATGGTTTAATAATAGTTAATAATAGTTTTCTTTTTATTATTTATAGACGATAAATCTTACTTAGACCATAGACTAAGTTTAACGATAAACCTCTGATTTATAAACTAGATAAATAATAGGTTTAAAGCTGGTTTATTATAAAAATCACGGTTATCTTAACATGTATTATCATTTAATTTAATTCATTCGTGTTTTAAAAACTTATGCGTTTTATATTAACGAAAAATAAATATCGGTAATGTACAAAATGTTAGACGCGTAAGAAATTTAAGAAATATGCATTTTATTAGACAGCGGAAAATATAGAAGATTCGTAAAAATCCTTGCAACGAACTTACTAATAATGAATTTCGTAAAAAGTATCGATTTTCAAAAGCATTCTGCTTACAAATCGTAAACGAAATTCGTGACTTTTTACCTCGAGCAGTTGCGGAAAACCAATTTCGCCGAGCTTACATCTGTTGAATGTACTTCGTTATTTAGCTAGAGGACAAATAATTATTGATTATGTTTTAATGTTTATAGTAATAGTTCATTTATGAATTTAAAACAAATTAAAGTACCTATATTATTATAATTTAAGGTTCAGGACGACAATGGAGACTTACATGGTGTTGGACAACCGACAGTTAGTCGATGTGTGAGTCAAGTTTGAAGAGCACTAGGATCATTAAAAAATAATAAATAAAGTTTTCATTGACCAATGAAGAGTCAGCTACTAAAAAGGTAGATTTCAGTTAGTAGCTCTTTCTCTCCACTTTCCCAATTAACCCTTTTTTGTTTATCAATTTTAAAATAGAACCACGCAATTTAAATTATAATTTTAAATAAATAAATACCACTAATAAACTCAAAAATAGAACACGAAACTAAAAACAAATTCATATAGGTAATCTAAAAATATTTTACCACAATTCATAAAATATAACAATAACAATGACATGAAAAAAAAAAACACATGGAAAAAATGTAACGTTCGCATTAAAATAATATAGAACATAGAATGTATTTTTATCTTATTTTTTTTTTTTTAGATTGTCAACAATTAGTAATAATATGGAAATTTGGGTGGCTCTATGACTGTTTATAATAAACCAAAGATAATCCACAGTTTTTCAAAACTTAGCCTAGACCATTGACTATGTTGACTGTGAATAATACATTATTAAATCCAAGCTTAACCAAGGTCTAAGAATTAAACCAAGTTTATTAATTTAGTAAATTAAGTAAGTAGTCATTTAAAAGTTAGCGAAATAAAATGAATAAAATATTTTTAAACAATTTTTACTGATTTATTTCTCGTTTTTTTGTATTATACACGGTATGCAATTCAAATAGACCGCTTCTTTAAGAGATGGTATGCAATTCATATATTTATATGAACATTCTAATTTTGTTTTTATTTTGTATGCATTTGGATGTTAAACAAACAATAGTAAAATTAATTATTTTGTTGTAATTTAAAAATATTTTCAGTAGTAATTTTAAACTTTTAAGTATTTTATTTTTATATATTATGCACAGTGAATTTTTCAAAACAATTAGATTAATTCTATGCTATTCCCTATTTATACTACGAACTTGTAATCAAACGTATTAACACTGTTTTACAGCAATTCGATATTGTTTCTAAAGTTAATAATATATGGTTAAAATAATAAGATTTATCAAATTTTAATAATATAAAAAATATTATGTTTTTAGCAAAAACCTAACTTTATTATTGATAGCAAAATAAATTACTAGAATTTATCAATAAAAATATAAATAGGTATATTACTTAATAAATCATAGGTTGAATAGGTTGGCAGACCAAAATCGCTTAGAATAGTTTTTCGTGTGCAGTATTTTATCATGGAAATCTTGGTAAATATTATTAATTAAATTTAAGATTTTGTTTTTGTGAATGAGTAATTCTTAAAACACGGACAATAAGAACTGTGGTTTTTCCGAATAAAATGTGGTAAGAGAATAATATGTACCTACTTTATTATATAATATTTTACCACAAATACCAATATAATATATATATATGTATGTACGTTTATCAGTTGTTGTGTTGGTTTGCCTATTATAGATTTATAGATAAAAAATAGAAAAGTATATTAAATGTTAGTAAGTAGGTAATAATTTGTTAATTCAATTTGTTTAGTTAACATTATAGGGGGCTTCCAGTAAAAAAATCGATCTATTTGTGTTTATAGTTATGTAGCATAAAATAAAATTACACACATACACACACATATCCTTATCCTTGTAAAACCGGTTCATTCAATCCATATTATTTGGGCATATTATTTTATTAATGGTTATAATTATAAATTATTATTCTACAAACATAAAATTCCGGAATTTTTTTTTATTAATTAAAATTTATGTACAAATGATTAGGTATCACATATTTATCTTGGTAATACTAACATTACACATTTGACTATTATTTTAGTAAGCAGTCACACTTATAATTTATTTAACTCGTTGTATTTATCGTTAAGTGCAGCCGTGCAGGTACAAACTACAAGGTAACTATAGTTTTGAAATCTTATTTGGTACCCCATTTAACAATGAAATAGTCTTGGAATGGTGAGTAGGTACCCTTGAAGCAAATATTTCTTGCTGGAACAAACTAAATTTGAATGTAGACCTTAGAAAACAATAATCTATATCCTTTCTCTATGAAGTATTGTTAAAAAATTACAGCCAACATTAATGTCACTACAAAAATTCAAAACAGTTGACAGTGACTAATGCATTTTTTATGCTCTGTTCGATTATACCATTTTTACTTATCATCAGTAACATATTTTATTTTAAAAAACTAACATTGAAATTCTCATCTTTATATATATTACCTATATACGAAAAAATCTATCTATACTTAAATAATAATAATATACATCAATTATAATTGCTTATAGATAGTCAAAAATTATATATAAATAATAAATATTTATACAATTTATAAATATATTAAATAAAGTTAGTTTGAATTTAAAATGATTGCTATATAATAATGGCATATTATAATAATATAATGTAACTTATTACTTATTAAATATTAAACTTTTTATAACTAATTTATACCCATAGGCGCAACTAGGAGGGTCTTGGGTAAGATTTTTCAATTCAATTTTTGATTTTAATAACTTAAACTTTAAAATTGAATACAGACTCATAATTTATTTTTACAGAAATTCAAAACTTTAAAAAATACATTCATACCAATACATATTCATAATTGTTTTTTCACAAAATTATAGATATTTAAACCAAAAATATCAAATTTGATTTCAATTTTAAAATATTATACGTATGGACTTTAAACTTTTTACCATTGCGTATATTATTATTTATTAAACACTATGATATTTTCGATACAGTTAAATTAATTTTAAGCTATTTATACGATGAAGTTTTTCACACTGCTCTATAGTGCATATATCGGCATTGACTAGAAAGTTATTAGAAACTAACAATATTATTATTTTATTTTTTAAGAGAGAGGGGACTCAAATTTTTTATATTATTATACAAGAAATATATAATTTTATTAGCACAATTTTATGTTACGACTTAAAAATATAATTTAACTGTCAAGGGAACGGGCCTCTTGCCTCCCTTAAAATCTGCAACTGTACCAAAGATACATTTTTTACGTGGTATTTAATAATAATGCGTTCCGGTTCAGAAACTTTTCCATTCCGCGAGCACTGACAATAATTACTATGTAAATATGTAATACTATGCGATTTATTTTGAGAAATATATTGTATCTATTACTAATAGAAATTAAATGACTAATACCACATCTGCTAAGAATTGTTATTTATATGAAAAGATTCATTATTGAATTCAAATTTATTTAACTCGTCCATTACAGTAATCTCAAACCTCAACAAAGTCTTGCCTGTTAATAATAATTATTTATTTTTGTAAATTTTTTAACACATAATAGATTACGATAAAAACTTAATGAACATATTTTAGAATTCGAACGATTTTAAATAACCTATATAAAAATAAATTAAATATAAATATTATATCATTAAATATATTTTATATCTATGTATACAATACAATATTTATAACTACAATGTTTAATAAATATAATATATTATATTATATTAAATAATTTAATGTTTAAAAAAATCTAATATTACTAACAATTTTAGCGATTCAAATTAGTTAAAAATATTTTAAATCCAATAAGTAAACAAAATAAATATGAGCGTATCTTACAATAAAGCTTATCGAAATAATGTATATTAGCCTATTATAAATAGGTACCTATAGATGTGATTTGTTTATTTTACACCAAAGTTACATCATGTAGGTACTTACCGAAAATATTATGACTATTTACAAATACAGCAGCTCTTCAAAGTACGTCCTATGTTGACATTCATTGACAAGTAAATGGCTTTATAATGTTTTTAGCAGTTAAAATCTAGTGTTTACGTTTTTTGGTAGCCCAACAACGGTCCGCTTAGACTCGGACGATCAATCCAACCACAGCGTGACCACCTCTATTCATACTCGTTAAAAGTTCTTTGCCCTCGTTAAAAGCTCCAAGTAAATAAATTATTATTTCCCACCAAACAGTCGGCTATTTTTAACACACGCATAAGTGTTAGTTTAATTTTTTTAATTTTCACTCAACTATCTGTTAGTTTTCTATAATGAATATATTTGAATGAATATTAAACATAGGTTGCTAAACCTATTAATTTTCATTCTTTTGCATTGCATTACATTCATGTATATGGGATTAAATGAATAATTAAGACGTACCTATAATAATATATTTAATATTCTAATTTATACTAATCATTATTGGAACAGCAATATTTATTTTAACATAATTATTTATCAATGAATAATATTTAATTTTATATTTGATTTATAATTTTCTTAAACCAATTTCGGTATTTTTTTCTTTTGAATCGAGCGAAAAAAATATCAATTTTATAGTTTTGTAGATACAGGTAAATGTACTTATTTTTATTTTGTTTATAAGTTTTTTTTACATTAGAATTTTATTATTTTCAGAGGGATTTACCTACCTCAATCAAATCGTTAATTTTAAATAGAGTACTAAAAAAAAATAATTTGTCACATCTGTAAAATAAGAATTGATAATTTTTATTATGATTTAGACAAATTTATTAGAGCTATTGCTAACAATAAAGTAAATAAAGTAATACAAAAGTATTGCAAATTATAATGGACAATAATAGATCTGTTTTTTTATCATTAAAATTTTTATTTTATTTGTGAATTTATAAATTAATTATAATAGTATATAAAAGTATACATTATACATGTGTATATTATAGTTAACAAAATCAATTTTTATAAAAGTTGGCATTCTAAAACACGTTATTCTAACACATAACTCTCTAAAATTTGTCACATTATAATAAGGGCAATAAAGGTATAACTACAAAATGCTATACAATATATTATATTATAGAATATAATAATATTGAATAACACTAATTCAATATAATTGAAGCTCGTTGTACCAATGTTTTGATTTGGCAAAATATTCATTATCTTAAGATCATAGGCGGAAATGGGGAGGGATAAGTACTCTCAAAAATTATTAATTATTTTCGTATTTCAAATTTTTAGATTTAAGAACTAATGTCTATTTTTTTTTTTTAAAAAAAAAGGTTATGATAATTTATTTTATGAAAGGAAATCATTAAAAATCATAGATAATATAGGTATTATATAAGTTTATGACCACTAAGTTCTTAGTTATACCGAAATAATAAATTTGACCAAATGTCATAGTCCACAGTATTTAACAAAATATTTTATCGTATTTTCTGTGCAAACATTGAATCTTATAAGTTACCACAGATTTTTATCTTTTATCTATGAATTAAAATTTATTTATTTTGTAATTATTGTGAAGCACGCGTGACACACGACACATGTGATTTATTTATATTTTATTACCTAACTATGACTTATGCAATTAAGATCGTTTGATTAAATTTTTACTTTATTCGAAATGAAATGTTACTTATTAATTTAATTTGTGTAAAATGCTGAAGGAAACAATATAATATATTAATATTATAACATTTTTAAATAAAAAAATTTAGCCATTATTTTTTTTGATTGTCAGCTTATCAAATTGTTAATTTACGACAATATATAAGAATAATTATCAACAACCATCAGTTTACCAACGCTTGGTCGAAATCAAATCCAATAATAATCTCCTGAACCAAAATACCAAAACCTATCCATCATTACTAGACTGTAATTCTGGACCAAAAAGCTCATACCATCGTGGCATTGGATTCGTTTGCAAATCAACTCAAAACATCCTGGTATGATAGTAGGTACAGATCATTTCATCATCTGGAGTTCATTAAGATAGATTTAAAAACTATAGACCAAAAATACAATTTTAAATTATTATTTTTGTTCGATAAGCATACTGTGTGTCTGTGTTCATGCAATGAATACATCCCGTGGTATAATCGTCACGGGAAAATTTTAATTTCAAATTATACCGTGATAGTCATATCATTAACTTCATAGTGTTCTAAGAATACTGATTTAAAATCCGTGATGGTAGGGTGTTATTTAGAAAACCGTCTTGGCGGGAATCATAATACGTATAGGTAATTCTAAACCAAGTAGTGCATAAAATGTATATATCTCCTTCTGGCCTTCTCACATTTAATTTTAAACACATTTTTTTGACAAATATTTAGCGTGTAATTAGTTTACATCTAATTAGTATTACCAAACCTATATATTAGCACGACAGGTCTCAAAATCCTATTGTTATCCATTGATTCGCAAGTCCATAATCCTAATTCATCAATTTCTCAGTCTCACCACAACACTATATACTTGGAATTACAAAACCTAACCAAGCAACTTAATAAGCATAATATCACAATGATACAAACACAAACTAATTATATGCTAAATATTGGCAAGTGAAAAATTCAAATAATTATATACCAAAAAGTACTCACCTCTATTAAAAAGTTTGTGTTTAAAAATTAATAAATGTATATTAGTTTTATTAAAATAAAATGTGTATATTATTGCACTATACTTATACTATATCTTAATGCATATTTTAATAGAAAATGCTAATACTGAAAAAAACAAAAACATAATATTAAAAACTAAAAAATTAATTAATTATAATGGTTTTTTTACTTTTTTTTATTATTATCTTAAGGCATGACAATCATTATTGAGTTGTAATTACATTTTATTTTTTATTTAATTTACCATAGTGGTTAAGTCGCATCTACATACATTTAATAATGTATAATGTTTATTAAAACCAATAAATTGTCATGTATAATGAAAAAATGGTTGTCGGGTAGATATTCATCAACACCGACAGTGTAAAAACTTCCGAATAAGAGTTTGTTAAATTACAAATCACGTGAAAAAAGTATTTTTAGAAATCTAAGTGTATTTCTAAATTGAGTGTCTAACACTAAATAAATGCATGTAAAATAATAAAACTGTCGTGATAATATTTTTATCAAAATTTAAGTAGTCTTTAAAATATTAAATTTAATAATTTTTTTAAATTTGTAAGATATGATATTTTTCTATCTATGTGAGTCTTGTAGTACATTATTCTCAAATTTGTTAAAAATAAAAATATAATATGAATTATAATAAATTGAGAGTGCATAATATATATTTCCCTCGTCTGGATTTTAAATTTTACAAAACAATGTTACATTAAATAAAGTATATTATAAAATAAAATTCTTACTGTTCATTATAAGTTAACAGATTTTTAAAAGATAGTTCAGTTTTTTATATTAATGTTACCTATATTGCATTTATTACCTATATTTAAATATTCATTGAATTTTATGTTTTTCATAAACCTACTTTTTTTTAGTAAAATTTAAACATTTAATTTCATTGCATTTTCACTATAAATTAAATAAGAAAAATGTTAATATTTAATATGTCTGAAATAACATTTGAATTTCAATTAGGTATATAATTATACATATAAGATATAATTTTAAAAATTAATTTTTATTTTAATATAAACGATGAAAATATAAAATTTAAATAGCTATAGTTTTATCTAAATTACTTGATTATGTTTATTTATACAAGAACACATCTATAACTTTAAGTGTATGATGTAAGATGGAAAGTTGTTATTTTGACATATTTCCATATTGTTACTATACCTAATTATTTTAATTACAAATTGTTAAGTAATTTTTTTGATTAAATAAAAAATAGATTAAGTAAACCACCCACTTAAGTTATTGATGTACCTACTTAATTATTCATATTAAATAAACACAACACATTCTATTATTTCAATCAAAAAAATGATTTATTGATATTAGTTATTATATGTAGTTAGAAATAAAAATTAAAAGCTATTTTAAAAAAAAGAAAGTCTTATAACTGATATAATAAAAAAATACGATGAACGATAACATCCCGGTGTGCAATGTGGTGACGTTAACTACTGAGATGTTTTGTTAAGGTTACAAAATAAACGTCACAATACGTAGTGGTATAGAAGTTTAATAGATATTATACTTGCGTATTTAATATTATAACATCGCTAAGTATTCACATACTGAACATGCACGCGAAAAAACGTTTTAACTTAGCAAATACATTACAATACTTGAAATCATTAATTAAGATGTTTAAAAGATATTATTTTGCAATGTCGTAAGAAAGTTACAGCGCGATAACTAATTAGGTGCACAAAGTGAGTTAAGGTAATATATAATTAACATTATAACATCACTATGTATACTTATTTTGAATACGTATGTGAGTAATATTTTTACGCGGCAAATACATTTCAATCGTCAAAATCTGTAACATTTCAATATTTTATCGCTAAAACGTTTAATAGATATTATTTAGAGATATCATAATACAATTACAGTTCAACATCTACCCCACAGCTGCTATACACTGCACAGCCCACAGGTACACTGCAGCAGTCATAGTACGTTATACAGGTCTAATACGGACATATGGTTATACTATATTAAATAAGAATTATTTAAATTTTTAAAATAATCAAGCAACAACTTTATAATAACCGGATAATTTCAATAGTATTGGAATCCGAATTCAAGATATTAGTGACTCAATTACTCATAATACCACCCAACTCAATCAAATCGTCTAAAATAACAAACTAAAACTAAAACTCAATAACATTCAATTTGTAACTATTTCATTTAATGAAATATTTTACCAACAATGAAAGCTAGGTAGGTAAGTACCTAATAATTATTGTTTTTGTGGTGTAGATACCTGCCATTGTAATTATTTTTATCATGCCATATTCACATTTTTGTACATCACATGTATTATTTAAATTATTGTTTAAATATATGTTTCCTATTTAATATAAATATATTAAATGTTTAAAATTGTTTTGATTCTATACGTATTACGTAAATTTATTTTCAACACTCTTATCTGTTTACTGTAAAGTTATTTATATTAGGTATATTTTTAGCCAAATGTTCGTATTTATGTAAACATACAATATAATTGTTTGATCTTACGATTTATTTTTGTTTTTAATTTTAATCTTTTTCGAAATGTCATTTTATCATATTATACAATATCCATTATTTGTGTTTTGTACTTCAATGGATACTGAGCGGACCAATTGCAATTACACATTATTTTTGCAGTGGTATTGATTAATAATAATATACTAAGAATGGCACCAAAAAAGGTAAGTTAAAATTGTATAGAAATTTTTATATGTGCTAATTTGTGCCTGCGTGATTATTTTATCTTTATTAATGTTATAATACATGAGTATGAAATTTGTAAACGCAATTAAAACTGAAAACGGTAAATAATAAATAATTTTGTATATATTATTATATCACGAAACTAAACATAACAATTAACAAAATAATATTTAAATATTTAAAACTGCGACAATTACAGTTTTTGACAATTTATTCTATAATAAGTATTTTAATATTTTATGATTTTTAAAATTACACTTTATTTTATATGTTTGTTTGTATTTAAAACTTAATAATTTTTATTTAATTTATTATGTACTTTTTAATTAAAATAAAATATCTAATAATATTATAGTACCAATATAATATTATATTTTCTTGGTGCAATCGATGTATACTAAATTAATTTGTGATAAATTTAGTGGCGCAAAAAATGTGTATTTACCTTTTGGGCGTAACACGATAGCGCACTTTTTATCTTTTTATATTTGAGAAAATACAACATTAATATTAACGTAACATGTATAGTAAAAAACAAAAATAATAATACACAACACTAATTTATTATTACGACGCGTCAAAAAAAAAAAAAAAATATAATAAAAAATAAATTTCTCACTTTTTAGCACAAAATTGTAGTTCTAGGTTAGGTTACGCAATAGTGTTGCACCGCTGCCTTTTTAGTTTGTGATTAACTGATAAATTAACCCGCGCAAAAGATGTATATAGATTTCAAGTAGTCTAGAAAAATCAGCGCAATTTACAAACACCGAATATAATATCATTTAACAAAATATAACACAAAATAAAATAATTTTTAAAACCTATTTAAAAGTTATAATATTAGTTTCGGAGAAATCAGTGGTGGCTTATTACGGGTTTTATAACTTTGTAAGTTATGAGGCAGACATTTAGTAAATGCCAATAGATTATAGACAGTATGCATTTTTCTAAGATATAATATAATATAATTTATATTGTAAACTGTATAGGTATAACTTATAGGTTACGAAATTTTATACAAATATAATTTGAAAATTATATTGAATACAAATTTCTTAATTTCGATTTAAAACAAGAATGTTTTTTATTACATACTTTGCCAAAAATAAGAACATGAATATTTACATATTATGAATTTTTCATCTCATAAAAATCTGCACCCCAGGTATGAGTTGTAATTATTAATGAATGTAAAAGTTAAGAAATTACCTATTTTTTTATGGCACATTTACCAATAATCAGTGTATTTGTATAATGATGTATTATTATTTATATCTAAGATTTGAAAATTTGATATAAGATTTCCCATAAGTTTTCCTACATTTAGCAAACCAAATAACCTACCAAAAAAGTCAAATTATTTTTTTATGAGCATTTAAAGATTGCGTAAGGATAACCTGTCGTAACTTAAGAAATTATCATAAAACTATTTACTTACTTCATTGTGATTCAAAAAATATTAACTGTAGATATTTGAAATTTTCACAAATTTATTTCATCATTTCTGTACATGATAAGATTTTCAGCATATTATTACTCGTTTTGAGTTGTTAACGGATATTTTCAATTTTCAATTTTTTTTTTTTTAAATGTTATTAAAATATTCGTTGTGTCAAAAACATGGACACTTAAAACACTTAATACGAAGCTCCTTATATGTTAATACAATATAAGTATACAAATATTAAAAATAGTAGCCGGAAAAAAAGCCCCCCGCATAAACTAAATACATAATAATATACTTGTATATTATATAATAAGTAGGGCTCGAATATACATGTAAATACATATTTTTACTGTGACTTGATAAATGAATTTAGGTGAGTGATAAATTCGTTTCAAGGGTTTTCTAATGAAATTAACTATATTTTATTTTACATATTTTGTCATAAATATATGTTTTTACATATTTCTAAATTATTCCATTTTTTCCTACATATTATGACAATTTGTTTATTTACGATTTTTTAATAATTATTAATTATATACGATTGTATTTTTTAATACAGACAATTTCTCATATTTCCAAAAGTACAAAATAGTAACAAAATAATACCAATTATTGAACTTAATCTACGGTAGACATAACTTACTCCTTCAGACATATAGTCAAAATGCAATACTATCCAATAACATCAGTGGAAGCCGAAATATCATTTAGTCGGTATAAGGCAATATTACGACTAAATCGAAGATCTTTTGAATTTCAAAATTTTAAAATGGCTGTTAATTTTTCTAGCTTTTTTTATTTATATTTTATAATTTGTAACACCTTTTATTTAAAATAACTTAACTATTTAAATTATAATTTGTTTTTTTAGAAACTTATATGGATATATTATATAATTAAAAATTTATAAATAAATCATTCACGGGGAACCTAAAAAAATAGTGCGTATATTTATTTATTCATATTTTATTTTAGGATACTACATATTCAGAAACTACTATTGCTACTCCATCCAAAGAAAATGGTACAACAAATGACACTGAAGAACCAAACCATGCATCCACAGATAGTACTGTCATATCTACAAGTACACCTCAAGTTACACCTCAGTTAACTAAACGTACTCAAAAAAAGAGTGGAAGATCTAGTAATAAAATTTACAAAATTTACGATTCATTAAACAATGCAGTTAAGACATTAAAATCTGTTTATGCTCAAAAGGCAACAAACAACGAATTTTCAATTTTTGGTCAACACATTGCAGCTCAACTTGAAAAGTTGTCAATACAACATGCTCTCTTACTTCAAGAAAAAATGCAAGGTTTAATAACTAATGCTCGTCTTGAAACAATTTCAAGACCAATATGTATAAGTATCTCATCAGATGATTTAGTTGAGTATCACATAGTAAATGAGAATGAAAATGATTATGTCGATGATGTAATTAGTCCACCTCTATCAGCGCCTAGTTCAGATATTTCTTTATTTTATAATAATTGGGAAAACAACTAAATAGATTATTTTTAATAAAACTAAAGATTTGATGTATATATTATATGAAAAAGGATTATTTTTTTTTGTTTTTTTTTTATACATATTTACTAGGTACCTAGTTATGAAGTTCAAAGTTATGTTTATTTTATTTTAAAATATGAAAGTTTATTTACTTATTTGTTTATTTGTTTATTGTTAAAATATTTAATTAAATTACTTTATAGATACTAAAATTGTTGTACCTTTACTTTAATATATTCCTGTAATTCTTCAAATATTGCATGTAAAACTTCAGATAAAAATGCATATATGGTAGATTTTCCTACTCTATATACACTGAAGTGTTTTGAAAGAATCCCCAGTTGCTAAGTAACGTAACGTTACTTCTAGCTTCAACTTAACAGGTAATGCACACCTCATTATCGTATCTTGCTTTTGAATTCTGGGTCTAACCTATTTAGGTCAAATAATACAATAATTATTTACATAATAATATATGGAGTAAAGATAAATTTATAATATAATTATAAACAATATATCCCAAGAAAATATAAAATAATTGATACAGTTGGTAATGTTTACCTTTTCAAGTAGTGTGTTAAACATTTCTTCAATTATTTTTAAATAATTGAAGTAGCTTTTGAGACTTTCGTCCGCTAACTCTTTTAGAAGTGTATTAGATGTACCAAATTAATTTCTACGTTTAATCCATTTTTTAACCCAAATCCTTTTTTCGTGTGCCTCGTATTTTCTTTTAATAACAAGTAATTCTTCGATTATTTGTATAGAAGCAATCTAAATTTGTTCAGATGACATTTTAAAATCATAAAAATAAATAAAAAAGCTTCAACGAATGTAATTTTTTGCAATCAAAAAACATTTACAATTATTATATATACAATACCATATTATGATAATGAAACTATCACAGTATCACGTAATTTGGTGTGAACACCATAGTGATAGTGATAGTAGCTAACGTGATAATGTCGATAGTAACTATCGCATTTTACTATCACCGTGTGACCGCGGCATTACTTATTAATGGTCAACCAGCTGAACGTTTTCTATTGGCGGTTATCACCAAGGTCTCTAGCTATTATAGTTTAGGCTCTATGTTAATAAACAAGTAGATCTAAATTTGCTCTCATGTATCAATATAGATTGTGGAATAGAATAATCTCTGGTGTAGCTACAATTACTTAAAATTATCAAAATTGTACCATCTTATTTAAATTATACATTTAATACAATATAAAACTTAATATTATATACTTTTTCTATTTAAAAATCTATAGGCCAGTAATAATATTTGTTTTTGCGGCTTCAATAAAAAAGTGACTTATTGTTATATAATATTCAACATTATTATAATACTTAATTTATTTAATTTTATTGAGTAGGTAATTAATTTGGTTTTCTTAAGGTATATTTTGATGATAATCAATGGGAAAAAACCAGATTATTTGTTCGATCAAGTTTGAGCGTTTGAGTTTTTTGGGTGGGGGTTGAGCTGATTTGGCGGAGCCTATTAATTTGGTTGCGAGTGTACCTTTACTTGTCTTTGTATTTGCGGTTTCGGATTGTGCTAGTGTTAAATTATTTGGCGTTTTTGCGGTAGAGGTGTTGTCCTGGCAGCTAGAACTAGTTGTTGAGGGTGCGTGTCTTTTTTCCTGAGCAACTGGTTCCTGTGAGACGGGTGAGATGACAGTTGTTTCATTGGGTTTTTCTTTATTACCTATATCTGATACGGTGTGGGTGTTATCAGTTATTAAATAGAATTGCTACGGCTGTGTTAACTAATCCATTTTTGCAGTACCTCGATGTATGGCCCGTTTGTTTACCTGAAAAACATGTCACCGTGTCATCGGATAAGAATATACGATATTCAGTTTGGTCGAAGTGTAATAAAATAGAGATCGGAATTTTTTTTTTTTTTATTATTAAACAACTATCCGCGGCGTCTATGGCCATTGGATGTAACAATACATTATTTATAAGTATATTTACATATCACATTAATATTTAAGAAAAATATACAAAGTAATTTAGTATTTAAAAAACAAGACAAAGTAGTAATAATTATGAGATAAGTAGAGAGATTAGTATTATTTACAATTTACAGTTTGTTTGAGGAATTGTATGATCTTGTGTATATTGTTGGGGTCCGAGTTGAGTGCTTCAGCGAGGAGGTTGGATATTTGATATAGCCTTCTTTCTTTGTCGTATATTCTGCATTCGGTTAAAATGTGTTTCACAGTAAGGAGTGTTCCACAACATGTGCAAATTGGGGGAATTTCCTTCTTCATTAAGTGGGAGTGTGTAAGGTGGGTGTGGCCAATTCTGAGACGGTTTATAGAGGTCTCGTGTTTTCTTGAGAAGTTATCTGGGGAAGGATACGGTAGAGCGGATCTCTTGATTTCGTTAAGTTTGGTTGACATTTCATTCCATTCCTTTTGAGACTGAAGTAATGTATCATTTTCGATGACCCTCTTTATGTCGTTGAGGGAAAAAATGGGTAAGGAGAGAAAATTTGGGAATGAGTGAGCGAGTTTGGCGGCTGTATGTACTAGTTCGTTGCCATCTATGTTGCAGTGGACAGGGATCCAAGAGTATGTGATGTTTTTGTCCTGTTGTTTTGCTATGAAGTGGGTGTTTTGAATTTTTCTGTCGATATCAGACGGGGAATACAGATTTTGGAGGCTGGTAAGAGCGGAGAAGGAGTCACTTAATATTGTAATATTGCTGTCGTTTATTTCAGAGATGGTAAACTTGATAGCTTTAAGGATCGCCAGGGTTTCTGCTGTATATATCGAACATTTATCTGAGAGTTTCCATTGTCTTGTAATTTCATCGCATATGATAGCCATCCCGACTCGCCCTTCGATAATGGAGGCATCTGTATATATATGAGTTTGTGGGCTGTCGCGTGAGCAGAGGTCTCTGAATGCGTTTTTGAAAATGTGTAGGACAGGTTGAGTTTTTAGGGAATTGGTGTAGGTCAATGTTAATATTGATGCTGAACTGCCATGGGGGGCATAGGGATTTTTCAAATGGGATTATATTTTCGAGGTCGTATTTTATGTATGAGTAATTAAATGTATGTTTAAGGTGGTGAATTTGATTTTGGGGCGACCTTGATATTATTGCTGCTAATTTGTGGGTTTGTTCTCTCCATCGTACTTCTAGGGAGGGAATTCCAGCAATAGTTAGGATGCTTTTGATGGAGCTTGAACGGAAGGCGCCAATGAAGAGTCGGATTCCCGAGTTGTGAATAGTCTCCAGTATTTTCAGTTTGGTGTATTTCGCTGATGAGAAGATTGGAGCGCCGTAATCAAGTTTCGGAATTATGAATGCTTTATGTATCTTAAGGAGGGTTTGAGATTTGGCTCCCCATGAGGTATGAGCTAGAGTTTTTATGATGTTCAGTCATAGTGTAACAGTGTTCTTTACATTGAGAATATGAGGGATCCATGAAGCTTTATGATCAAAAGTGATGCTCAGTATTTTAACATTGGGTTGGTTTTCTACGGCTTGATTGCCGAAGTTAATGTGTATTTTCTTCTTATTTTTCTTATGGCTGAAGACTATAAGGTTGATTTTTTCCGGGGAAAATCGGAAGCCGGAAGTTTTTGACCAGGACGTGAGTTTGTCCGTGGAATCTTGAAGTATCGATTGAATAGAATTAACGTTTGTACTGCGGCAAAGAATAGTGAAGTCGTCTGCGAATAGTAAAGGTATTTTTGGGCGTGATATTCCTTCAGATATGTCGTTGATAGCGATCAGGAAAAGAGTTACAGAGATAGTGGACCCTTGTGGAACCCCACTTTCTAGGAGAAAGGTGTCTGATAGCATGTTGGAGGATTTTACTTGAAAGGTGTGGTGGTTGAGGAAATTCGAGATGAAATCTAGCATGTATCCTTTGGCAATAATTTTGTTGAGTTTATTTAATATCCTGGGTCTCCAAGCCGTGTCATATGCTTTGACTATATCAAAGCTGATCATTCCCAGGTTTTGTTTGTTGTTTAAGGAAGAGTGAAGTTCATTTTTAATAGTTAGAAGGTTGTTCATTGTTCTTCTATTACATCGGAATCCATTTTATTCGGGTGTGAGAAAGTTGAGGTTTTCAATAAACCATATAAGTTGACGATTGACTATTTTTTCGAGTAACTTACATAAGGTGTTTAGTAGACAAATGGGGCGGTAACTTTCTGCTAAGAATTTATCTTTGTTAGGCTTGAGTATGGGGATGACATAACCATGTTTCCAAGATTGAAGGAAGACGTTACTATCCCAAATTAAGTTGTAGATGGCTAAGAGGTGGTTTAAGGTGTTTTTTTGGGAAGTTTTTTATGAAGGAGTAGGGAATCCCGTCGGGACCGAGGGATTTACTTTTACAGTTGTGGAGGGCATCTTCAAGTTCCTCGATCTTCAGTGGAGAGTTGAGTAGGGATTGCTGGGGGTCGAGAGGATCTACTGTGTTGACTGGGTCAAGATAGCTTTGTGATTAGTTTAAGAAATCTTGGTCATAGTTAGCGTTGCAAGAATTTTCATGGAATATACGTCCCAGAGAATTGGCTACGTCATAGGGTGATGTGGAGAGTTTTGAGTCAGTAAGTAGATTTACGACGTTGAACTATTAGTCCCTTTTATGGATTTAATTTTTTTCCAAACAATGGAAGGGTCCGTTTAGTTATGTATGCTGGATACGAAGTTTTTCCAACTTGAGGCCTTGCTGTTTTTTACGAGAAATCTGGTACGTGCTTTGTATCTTTTGAGGGCGATAAAATCTTCTTGGGTCTTGGAGGTTTGAAATATTTTTAGTGCTCTGTTTTTGATCTGGATGGATTTTTAATGTCGTCGTTCCACCAAGGTACTCTGGGTTTATGTGTGATTTTATTTAGAGATTCGCCTATGGAAATTTTAGCAGTATCTTGAATAAGGGCGGTAAAGTGTGCTACATCAGTGGTGATGCTTGTTCTGGAAGGAGGAGGTAAAAAGGGGGTATTTACCTCCAAGATAGATGAGAATAGATTCCAGTTGGCATTTTTTATTTTCCACATAGGGGGGTAATTAAGGCGGGAACTGTCCAGCGGAAGGGTGATCGATATTTCTATAGGGATATGATCGCTACTATATATATCAGGGAGAGTGTTCCATTCTAGTTTGTGAGATAGGGACGCGTTGGTGATGGATAGATCTATAGCTGACGGATGTCCGTTAAAAGGATTTATTCTTGTGGGTTGGCCATTATTAAGTATAATAAGACTGTCGTTTGAGAGTAACTCTTCGATTATTCTACCTCGGTAGTCAGTTTTGTACGAACCCCAGGTTTCGCTGTGGCTATTGAAGTCGCCCACGATTATAAACATGTTGGGTAGTTGTTGGATGATATGCTCTATATCGTGGAGTGTAAAATCTTTTCGGTTGGGTATATAAATGTTACACAAAGTTAAGGTTATGTGAGGAAGTGTGATTGAGAGTGCTATGGCTTCTAAGTAAGTGTGGAGTGTAATTTCTTCGGTGGGAAGATTGTGGTTGACTAGAATAGCGACTCCGCCGCTCGATCTATTGCATACATTTCTGTTTTTTTTGAAAATGTTGAAGTGGAGAAGTGCGGGATTGCTTTTAGTATTAAAATTGGTTTCTTGTAGACATATAATTGTGGGGTTGTGGTCTTTGATTATTAGTTGGAGTTCTTCTAATTTTCTGTAGAACCCATTTATGTTCCACTGTATAATGTTAGCTGACATGTAAATTGTTTTTAAAGATAAGATTTTGCTCTTGTATTGATAGGTTGTGGCCAGTATACTAGGCGAGGAGTGGTGATGAGTACTAAGAATGAGTTGAATGGGGTTGTAAAGGGGGTTAATTGTCTTGAGGTGGTGGTAGCGCTTGGAATAAAAAGTTGGCCAGTCTGGTGAGTTGAGCTTTGGTGGTACGCTCCGTGACTTTAGGTCGTATTGAATCGATCAAGAGCATAAGCGATGTAATATCTGAGTTTATGTCTTTACAGATATTGTGGATATTAAGATTTTTGTTGGTATAAATCTCCAGTACGTATTTGAATTGGAGTAACGAAATGGGTGAGTCGTTGGAGAAGATGTCCTCTGTTGGTTTGAGCCCATCTGATATTTTGTCGGCTATCTTAGAGGAGTTGGAGCGGGATCTATCTACTTCAGTTTTTTTTGAGCTATTCCTGTTTCTGTCGATGTTTAGGTTAACCTTAGAGGGAGAGGTAGGTATTGTTATAGATGAATTTTCGGACAAGGGTCTTTTATGTGGTTCACAAAGTGTATTGAAATTTATCTCAGTATTTTCGTCCTGGTTGTGAGAGGAGGACTGAGGGGTTTCGTTGGTTTGATGGTCTTCTGAGATTCCTTCCATTATTTGGGGGGGGGAGGCATGTGTGGAGTATTAGGATTTTCTTTTGGGGGTGAGGAGGGTATATTCATTTCTGGAGTGCTTATGCTAGTATGAGGGTATACGCTAGGTTCTTCCAAGGGAGGTTCTTGCACAGGTTCGGGTTGTATGGATGGAGTAGTGGTTTGGAGATTGACATTAATTTTCTTGCAATTGTTAGAGGTGTGGCCAGTAGATTTGCATAAAAAACAAGTGATTCTGTCGTCTGTAAAGAATACTCTATATTCAGTTTGATTATGGTATAATGGTAGAGATCCGGGGAGGTTTGGAGAGGGATAACATTGATATTTTTAAGCGCATTGAGTATGACGTGGTTGGGGATAGATGGGCAGACATTAGAGATGACAATCCTCTTGGCAGGGTTTATGAGTCTACGTATTTGTATTATCTGTTCGTTAATTATAATAGTTTAAGTGGCTTCTAAGAGAGAGTCAAGTATTTGCTTGCTTGAGAGAAAAATGCAAAAACGGTTTTTCGATATGCGGGGAACGAAAACAATGTTCTTTGGTGAGATTATTTTACCTATGGCGACAATGTAATCTCTTTGAGGTATGCCGTCTATAGAATTAAACACAAGTGCTTGTTCTCTGCTAGGGGAATTTTCGTTAGATGCCGCGGACGCATAATTACGGTTTGTGTTATGTGTTGTGTCGAGGTAGACGTTGATGGCAGAAATGCTGGTTCATTCGGGATAGGAGTACGAGGTGAGGTGGTGGAAGAAGGGGTTTTGGGTACCTTTGGACGACTAAGGAGCGTGGTTTGTGAAGTGTATGCATTTGAAGGTTTGATCATCATTTGTGTTACATTGGTTTTAATACTAGGTTTATTCGATACCGGTTTGCTAATGACCGACGATAATGACGGTCTGCCCGTCTTATTAACGTTGCTCATTACGCGATAAGGAGGGAAGTTACATAATATGATTATATTACCCGTATACGTGTATCCAACGGTGATGTGCTATCGGGAGCTTATAAATGCGCACTCGCGAAAAGTAAACACGTGCTACACGGTCGGCTGTTAGACACGTATTGACTCGGAATTTTGTCACTGTGCTCAGGGTGTATATGCACTTGACGCCTGAAGCTTCTTATATGCTCGGACTCGTCATTAGAGAATCCGGCCTTCATGAACGTGATTGGAGATAATATTTTAATGGAAAGATTGTTAATGGCATTTGCGATTATGTCGTGTGGGATAACCGGCTGGACATTGGATATTATTATGCGTTTGACCGGGTTGATAAGACGGCGATACGATATTTCTGTATTGTTTATTGTTATGTAAGGTTGTTTGGTGATGATTTGTTCGACGATGTTTTTACTTGAGAAATAGATGCAGAACCTGTTGTTCGAAACGCGTGATGCAAATTTTATATTCTTAGGTGGCGTAAGTAAGCAGAATGCCTTGATATATTCAATTTGCGGAACATCTTGGATCGTGTTAAAGATTATTGCTTGGTCTTTTTTTGGGAATGATACATTTGCAGTAGTTTTTGCGAATGTTTTTTGTGTTTGGTTGTGGGTTGTTAGGTGTGGAGAGAGGGGAAATGTCCTCCGACATGATAGACGGACTTGTGGGTATGTTCCTACTTTGGTTATAGGGGGCCGTAATCAACAAACATACCTCTTTGATTGCGGTGAAGTTTTGGTTACTGCTAAAAATGCGATAAGCGACAGACTGTAACACACGTGTGTATCGGTCAGCTGTAACACTCGTACTGCTTTTCAATTTTGTTTAATTATGAAAATGATAAAATATATTTATAATAAATTAATTGTCAACTTTTTTTCGCGATAATCGAGTTTCAATAGTGATAGTTGAAAATACTTGGAATTTCAAACCAATACAAATTTAATAATTCCATTACAATAAATTAAAATATCACTTCAGTATTAAACAACCACGGAACTCTAACGAGTCACTGGAACAATGCCGTCTGCTCACTTGAACTAACGTACGCGCGACTCGTCATTTCTGCGGAACGTAACCAGTGGCGGCGCCAAGGACGGGCCAGGTAGGGCCATGGCCCTACCTGGAAATGCCTGGCCTTACCAGTGGCCCTACCACTAACCTGGTCTTAGACATAATAATATAGTCATTTTTCATAAGCAGAAAATCTGAAAATATTAAATAATGGTATTTGTATTTTATTCACTGTCTGTAATTTAACAATATAAATACTTCTAAATTATGTTTAATACTATATGATAGTTATTGATAATATTCTTAGAATAAACATAGACCTGTAAACTACTGATAATATATATACACATTAAACACTTTTGATTATATGGGTAAACCTCCGTGCATCTATAAATAGATTCAGTGGGACAGTTATTCTGTGCTAGATTATGCTCATTAATTTTAACATACGACACTATACTTCCTTTTGCAAAAGCTTACTTAGGTGACATAGAATGCCTAAAAGTCCATGAACCATTATGAAATAAAAAATAATTTAAAAATTAAAGATGTTTTCCAATTTCATAACTTTCTTAAGGAATATGAAATAGCATTTTCAGAAACATTTAAATTATGCTCCATTGCTATAACAATACCCGTGTCATCAGCTGCGTGTGAACGTACATTTTCATGTATGAAACGCGTAAAGAGTTACTTGAGAAATAGTTTGTTAGACACTACTCTTACGAATTTGAGCATCATATCTATTGAAAAACGTGAAGCTAAGTCACTAGATATTGATGAAATAATAAATAAGTTGCAGATGCACATGGCAACCATAGAATTATTTTAAAGTAGTTTTGTTATAGTGTTATCATAATATGTTATATCTAGTGACTTAGCTTCACATTTTTCATTAGATAATATGATGCTTAAACTTGTAAGATTAGTGTCTTAAGTGTCTAACAAACTATTTCTCAAGTAACTCTTTACGCGTTATAGTTTTGTTATAGTGATAACACTTATTGTTAATATTTATTATATTTATTTTATTGTTAATAATCATTAAACGTTTTTAAATATAGTATTAAACTCATTAATTGTTTTTTTTTATTATTTATTTATTTTTTTTGTTAAAATCTCATTTTTTGGTGGCCCTACCTTATAATTGTTGGTCTCCCATTGGCCCTACCTAGCAAAAAATCCGAGCGCCGCCACTGAACGTAACCCGCCATAGCTCTGCGCATATCGACAATGACGATGACGCAAAGGGATACAGGGCTTTACAAATATACGTTATGTTTGGGAAACATACTTGAATACTTAGACCTTATTAAGAAGGGCCCACTTAGGAATTATTGAAGAAACAAAAAACAACGTTTATATATACAGGACATGATACGACAATATTATTGGGAAGAATTAAAGACAGCATGGCTAAAGAAAATGTATGTAGAGCCGAGATTAGTACCCTTGATTGTCATTAGTTATTATCCAACAATTATTAGAGTTTTTAATTTATTAATTCCTATACTATTGATTTTAAACAATATTTTTTTGATTAGTTATAATTATTTAAAAATATGTTGTTTCTTCATCTATACTAGTTTATAATTAATAAACAACTAGCTCATCGTTCGATTGGAAGTATACAAATTCCTGAAAAATAATTTTGCTTCAAAATATGAAACTGAATATGTCATTGAAAAAAGTAAAAATTAAAAAAATTACTGTAATATAATAATATCACAATATGATTTTTTTGTAATTAACTGCAATCACTTAAACCAACATATTTTTCCTCTATCAAACCGACCTTTAGTATTTAATGTAGAAATAGTCACCATGATCTTTACAGTAATTATATATTTACATAACAGTAAATGCAATAGATTTCGGTGTTTAATTTAATTATAATGTCTTTATGTAAAAGTGTTAATTAATATTTATTTTAACCTAATCATTTTTTTAAGTTATAAAATATCTAGAAAAAGTTATCGAGAAATTAACGTGTAGAGAAAAAAAAGCTATTGAGGTTAAAAAAGAAAATGTAGCTAACGATAATAAAACAAAAACTTATATAAAAAATATCAAAGAAGTTTAATATTTAAAAAAAAATACAATAATTACATAAGTACAATATTTTAGAAAGAGATTGAAGGATTTAAAAAACAAATACATCATCATGCAAGCGAACAACGTTGAAAAGAAATAAAGAATAAAGAATTAACAAGAGAAATTCGAATATTAGGGATCAATTTGGAAATCGCTTTAGTATGTTAAATAATTTAGTATTCCAATTTCCAAATACCTCTATTTAACGAAATATGTACTTTATTTCTTATGTAAATTAAGTATGTATTTTTCAATCTAATATTCACAAAAAAAATCTGAAGGTGTCGGAAAAATGATTAAAGGTTTCGATGAAGCAATAAAAAATAAGAATAAGGAGGGGTGTCAGAAGCAAAAACTAAAAATGCAAGGACAGAGTTCGAAAAAAAAGCTATGCAAAAAGAAATAGTAATTATTTTATTTTATTTTAATCATTAATCATATAAATAATATAATGAATTAATTTCTTTATGTAGGATTAATTAAAAAATGAAGTAAAAATGAAAGAATATGATATACAGGAACTCGAATCATTAAAGAATACAGTGTGTTCACGTTAAGAGGTACCACGAAATATTTCAATTGGATGATCTTGTATTGAAATGGGGTTTTCGGGGAAAGAAAAGGACTACCAAAATACACAATTTCAGATAAATTTTAAATTTTTATCCTTGTCTGTACGCACATACGCAATACAACTTACTTTATTTATATGACAATATCATTTTTTTCCTACCGATTAGATTAGAGTATTATTATTTTTTAAACAGTTTTTTTATTGATACAAAATTATCTAAGTTATAGAATGTATTTAATTTTAAATTTACGAATAATCTGTTTTTGATAAAATTTGAACTAAATTCAACTTTATGTTATTTTAAAATCGAAATAATATTTCCGATATTGTTAAATGCCTGTTTATAGACAGATAAGATAATAAAAAGAATTTGGCGACATTCGCTGGTAATTAAGATAGTAAATCCAGTTCGTTATACATTTATTTTATAAATAATTGTTGATAAATTATTTTCACTGAGACACTGACTAGTAATAATTGTATTAATAATTTAAAACTAGTCTATTGCTATTCACATAACGTCGTGTTTTTAAACATTTCACAACATCCTTATTTTTATGACAGAACACTTACAGGTAGAAGATATCTAGATTTTCTTGCTAATCAGTTAACATTACTGTTAGAAAATGTTCCATTTGCTATGCGGAGTAATATGTATTTTCAACAAAATGGTGCACCAGCAATAAGGACCCACCTATTAATGTACAAGATTTAAAAAACAAAATTAGACTGACTTGTAATAATTTAGGAGAAGAAGAAATAAACACTAGCATATCAAGGGAATTTTTAAAACGTTTGGAATCATGTTTGGAACATCAAGGTGGAAACTTCGAACAATTTATTAGATAGAACTGTTATTGCAAATAAATACATTTTAATTTCAAATGTAAAGTGTGTAAACTTTTATAATTTTCATTACCTTCAATTATCTAACTTATTTCAGGCGTATGAAGGGATAAAATGAGAGTAAATTACGATAAAAAAAATTGTTCATTTTATTTTGTCTGTCTATAAACAGGCATTTAACAATTTTGGAAATATTATTTCGATTTTAAAGTAACATAAAGTTGAATTTAGTTCAAATTTTGTCAGAAACAGATTACCTATTCGTAAATTTAAAATTCAACATACTATAACTTTGCCAATTTTGTAGTTATAAAAAAACTTTTTATACAAAAACTGTTTAAAAAAAATACTCTAATCGAATCTGTAGAAAAAAAATGGTATTGTCATTTTAAAAAAAGTAAGTTGTATTGCGCCAGCGCGTACCGACAGGGTTAAAAATTAAAAATTAATCTGAAATTGTGTATTTTAGTAGTCCTTTTCTCTCCCCGAAAACCCCATTTCTAAACAAGGTCATCCAACTGAAATATTTCGTGGTACCTTTTAGCGTGAACACACTATATTAAAACAAATTGTAACAAAAAAAATTTATAATTCTTTATTCTTTATTTTCTTTTTTTTTTAACTTCATCTTCGAGTTCCTTAAAAATATTGAAATAATAGTCTAATCACAATTTTTAATACAGTATAATAAATATTTTCTACTTGTAAATATTATTTTAAATTGAAATATACATATATTTACAGATATTATTTAAAAAAACTAAATGCGATATATGTCATACCTATCTAGTTAATAATTCTGGACATGTATTTAAATTAATAGATAAAATAAGCGAAATAATGCTATAGTTAGGTCAAGCCAAGATATATCTAGTCACTATATATAGTCGAAATTTGTCTAGAAATAGAAAGAATTTTATATATTTACTATGAATTTCAGCCAAATATAAAATCAAAAATTGTTTGTGCAATAAAAACCAATATATATCAAAAACCAAATATTTTTAAAGAGCTTAATAATCGCATTGTCTAGATCAACAGCTATTTAATTAAGCACCAAATCGTCCCGCGAAACGCTACGACGAAGAAAAGCTCGATCTCTTTACTCACGACGTTCGACCGAACTTTTAAACCGCCGACCCGAACTCTGACGTTTCACACCATTTTACATGTGGGTAGTGACCACATAATCTAGATCACTACAATTTTGTGTGTTAAAGCACTGTGTATAAAAGTCAACGATACGCAAAATGTTTATGCATTCTTTTTTACCGTTTTCGTCGTCGGCATTGAACAACAGCGATGAAATACGGATCGCAATACAAAATCGAGACGCGCACACTCTGCCTAGTGAAAGTTTCATCTATATCGAAGGTAAAATAATAAAGCTCGACGAAATGAAAACGGGTATAAGTATCGCGCATAATGGTTTAATAAATTTTTTCAACGAGATGAAATACGAAATAAACTCCACCGAAGTACAGCCGGTCAAAAAACCGGGGATAACTAGTGCGATGAAGCGATACTGTTCGTAACACGCCGGCGGATGCGAATATTCTACAAAACGCCGCATGGGAAACCGAAGGTAAAAATGCTAATTTTGTTAAAGACGGCTGTATCCTGTTAAAGCATGTTTTTGGTTTTTGTGAAGACTACAAGCGTATACTGGTGAACTGCAACCAACAACTCGTATTGAACAGATCGGCATTATCAAGACGACCCCCTACTACAATCATGCCATATCTTAACTTGATGTTCAATGACTTTAATTTGCTTCGACCATGGATACCCTTATTTTTTAATAATGCCTCATATTCCTCCATGAAGATCTCCCTTTAAGCATAAATTATTAGTCTTTGTTCAGCAACTATTAATTCTTTAACTGTCAGGTAGCGTATTAGTTGTGGAGCACGTTTGGATTTTATGAATTCAATGAACCGCAGCATCCACGCAGTTGTTCGACGTAGGCGTTGCCAGCTTGAGCAAGAATCAACAAGTCTATTTGGTGACTGCACTGTTAAAAGAACGAAGCGTACGGTTTTCTGCTCTGGTAACTCTTCCCCGATTGGCAGTGATACTTGTTCGGATCTCCAACTTTTCTGCTCATAGGATAACCATTTTGGTCCACTCCACCACAACTCAATGCCTTTCATGTCGTGTGCCTTCACACCTCTCGATAACACATCTGCTGGATTGTTGTATTTCCTGACGTAGTGCCATTGCTCAGTATTGGTGATATCTAAAATTTGTGAGATGCGGTTTGATACATAGGTTTTCAAACGAACAGATTGGCTATTCAACCATCTTAATACTATAGTTGAATCTGTCGACAAGTAAAATCTATGTAAGTCGATCTTCCATGAATTGGCTACCTTCATTGCTAATTGAGCTAATACTAGTGCTCCCCCCAATTCTAACCTAGGAATCGTAGCTCCTTTGAGAGGGGCTACTCGAGTAGATGCACATAATAATCTTGATTGCCATATTCCGCTTGGCAATTTACACCGTACATAAATACATGCACCATAGGCATTTTCTGATGCATCACAGAAGCCGTGAAATTCTGTTTTTACTCCTGCACATGCAACTGCCTTTCTTGGAATTTCCAGTGTTTTAAGTGCATTGAGGTCTGACCAGTATTGGTGCCATTTTTGTACTATTTTGACAGACAATAGACTATTCCAATCTGTCTTCACGAGCCATATTTGCTGCAGAAAAATTTTTCCTTTTACTAACACTGGAGCAAGGAAACCCAATGGATCAAATATACTGTTTAGAGCGGACAGGAGACTACGTTTGGTTACTTCACTATTTTTTGTCAGAAATCGCTACATTAAATTGAAAGATATCTACTGCTGGCTTCCAACCTAGACCTAATGACTTGTCATCCTCACCCAATTCTAACACAAATACTCATCATCATTTTTGTTGTCGATATGTTCGAGTAAGGATTTTGAGTTAGAACACCATTTTCGTAATGGAATTTTTGCTGAATCTAATATCCTTAAGATATTCTTCTGGAGACGTAGACACTCTTCTTCGGTTTGTGCACCAGACATTAGATCGTCCATATAAAAATCTGTTTGTACAGCCTTAGCTGCCATTGGAAACTGACTGTTGAATTCTTCTGACAGAACCGACAAACACTTTGTGGTCATGAATGAGGCCGAAGTTGTACCGTATGCAACTCTTGTCAGTCTATAAGTCCGTAAAACTTCACTAGGAGTCGCCCTCCAGACTATAAGTTGCAAGTTTCGGTCTTCTTCTGCAATCTCCACCTGTCGAAACATTTTCTCTACGTCAGCGGTGATAACGAATTGATGGCTTCTAAAACGACATAAGATTGAGAACAACTCTTCTTGAATACTTGGACCACACATTAAGACATCGTTTAGAGATATTCTAGATGAGCTCTTAGCTGATGCGTCGAACACTACTTGTACCTTTGAAGTTAGACTGGATGTTTTGACCACTGCATGGTGTGGTAGGTAAAATTGCCTTGATGTTGGAATTTTGTTTTCAATTACTTCATCCATATGTCCCGTTTCTTAATATTGTGTCATGAATTTTACAAACTCAGTACGTAGATGTTCATCTCGTGATAATCTTCTTTCGACGCTTATAAAGCGTGACGTGGCCTTAGATATGCTATCTCCTAGCTGGCTAACTTCTGGCTTTACAGGTAGACGGAGCACAAATCGACCATCGGCTCTTCTGGTAGCAGTTCCTTCAAAATGTTGTACTGCTTCCTGTTCTTCTGCGTGACGCTTATTGGCCTTGGATAACCTGCCGAATAGTCCTTGATCAGTTTTCATTGTTCGCCATTCGTCTTTTAATGACGCTCCAGTACTCACTAAGCAATTAACGTTAAATTCTCCAGTCATAACCCAACTTAATTTTGTGGATTGTAATGTGAGATTACCAGTTTGAAGTTGAATCCTCTCTGACTCTAATAATTCAAAAAATATCCCTGCGCCCATTAACATATCGATGGTGCCTGCCTGGTCAAAATTAGGATCAGCTAACTGTGAAAGAATATTTTTGGTGATTCCCCAGCCGTCCGTGGGTCTTATACTTGAAGATAGTGTGTTGACAATTGATGGTAATACGTAGCATGATATGTTAACCTGGAATGGTGATACTCGAGAATAAACCTTAATATCTACCCTTGTAGTCGATTGTGTTCTACTTGAACCGATTCCGCTCACCGGCAATGCTACCCTTTCTCCTGAGACCTTGAGTACGTTTTGTAACCTTTTGGATATAAAATTCACCTGAGCGCCGCTGTCTAGCACGGCACGACATTTGAACTCCATTCCATTCTTGTCCTTAACTATCACTTGTGCTGTGGCTAAAAATGCATAACGGTTCCCTGAGGCCCATGACGTAGCTGATAATGCCCCAGCTAAAGATGATTCTCCTTCACTTGTACTATTAATTTTCTGATCGTCGGATACCCTTTGTGAGAAGTGTAGTAGAGTATTATGCTTCAACCTGCACTCTCCACATGAGCCATTAGACTTGCATGTTTTCGTTGTATAATATGCTGACAAGCAATTAAAACATAAACGAGTATCTCGTATAATATTTAGACGATCGTTTATACTCAGTTCCTTAAACTTGTCACACGCATGTATCCTATGTAGCCCAATGCAGCAAGAGCATTTTGAAGCTGACCCTTTTCAGAGGCTAACAGTGCCATCTAAATAATTTTCTCGGACCTTCTTTGTCTACTGGTTGATTGGTGTTGGCCTGTTGACATTGATTGATTATGAGATCGTGACTGTATCTCTGAGTTTGAATTTTCAAATGCAATACATCTTCTGGCTAAAAACTTTTCTATGTTTATATACTTGGGTAACTGTGTGTCTTCTTGTCGAAGCTGCCACTCATGTGCTGTATTCTGGTCTAAACACCTTAAAACAATGGTATCTAGCCATGCGTCCCACTGCTCTATTGACTGACCTAAGGCCTTAAGCGCAGCTATATGACATCCAATATGTGAGTGCAGCATTTGTAACGCTTCTATGGAAGCGGTCTCTACACGAGAGGCATCAAGAAGCGCTCGTATGTGTGTCTGTATCACGAGGCTTCTGTTGTCATATCTCTGCTTGAGTCGTTCAGTAAACACCTCATAATTTCCATCGACCATCGGGATTGAACTAACGATATCTAAAGCTGGGCCACTCAAACAGGATCTTAGATAATATAATTTTTGCGCCGGAGTAAGTCCCTCATCATTATGAACTAACACACAAAAAAACATCATAAAATGCTTCCCAGTTTTCAATATCACCATTAAATGTGGGTAATGAAATAGGTACTAACCTGACACGGTTTGTATTACTTGACGATCCAAACGATGCATTAGAGCCTACAGTACTTGATGAGCTTCGGGTGCTGATAATTTCTTGCATTTGCGATCTTGTCTCGAAGTAGTTCTCTTCAAATGACGTTCGTTCTTCTTCTTCCCTTTCCGGTTCTTCTGTAATTAACTCAATTTCGCATTGAACTGCGTCAAACTTTTTATTTATATTAGGCAATTCTTCTTGTCAAAATTCAAGGAGAGAAATTGACTGTTCATTATGATCAAACTCTTTTATAAATTTACGAAGTCGTGTTAACGAGGCCTTAACCACTCCACGTTTTTTTCTTAATGCGATCATTTGTTTTTCATTATCCTCATCGAGAGCCATCATGAAAATAATATACAATGCTGACTTAATCCAATGCAATTACGACGAAATAATAACACACAAGTATACGCACGTATACAGTAATATATCACAGATCTCAATTAATGCAACGAATTCAAGAAATATATAACAGTAATTAATAAATTCTAAAACGGTATTTAGTTGACCTAGTTATTTATTGTGACTTTCATATAATAAAATAATTAGATTATTTCACCCGAATATTCTTGATTCGCATACGAAAGGTATAAAATGGAAATTATAATTATAACATATTAATAACAATGAAAATTATTGTTACGCATGACTCTTAGATAATACGAGATCACGTCGAGGTCACCAATTGCTACAATAAAATATTAATGTATAGAAATATAGCCCCTTTGGCTCAATATAAATTAAAACAAATGCAATGCCAATAATAATAAATTAATTTAAAAAAATACAAAAATAGCGGCTGTTGTATGCGAGTGTTTATATTCTTATTGCGGCGTCAACAACTATAATATTGAGTATAATAGCAACCATAATATAATATTAAATATATATATATAATAATAATTTAAAGCCGTGATAATAATCATGTTCTATGATTACAAACCATAGACCTTATACTAAACGACTGGCCTTTTGTACACGAAGAACGGTCATAGATAGAGGGCGCTTTTCGGTGACTGTAAAAGTATCGTATACCATAAAATATATTATGTCATCATAGTATTATGCCACAAGAAAAAAAAGAAATGATAATAGTATCATATTATTGTACAATTGTACATTATACTTTACATACATATACTAATAGACTGGCCTTGCCTATAGAATAGCTGTGGTAGTAACCGGTCAGACATACCGCAGTGATGTACAGAATAATAACATCAATATTGTCAATCACTGAGGTATGTCTGACTGGTTACTACCACAGCTATTCTATAGGCAAGGCCAGTCTATTAGTATAAGGTATAAGAAATAAAAAAGATACCAAAGATTATCATTCACAGATGAATGCTACAATTTTTGAAAAGTGGTATTTGCAAATGTTAATGAACTTGGAAGAGCCCAGTGTCATTGTTATGGACAACGCGTCATACCATTCTGCATTACTCGAAGACTACCCGAAGTCAAATAGTAGGAAGACGGATGTTCAGCAATGGTTGTGCGGAAAAAATATAGACTTTTCTCCCCTCGAAACTCTTGACGAATTACGGGCGAAAGTCAAACTTGCGATGCCGCGTGGAAAAATTTATAAGTTGGATGAATTGACACTCCAAATGGGGCATGAAGTGGTGAGACTTCCACCTTACCACTGTCAGTATAATCCCATAGAATTGATTTGGGCACAATTTAAAAGGAGAGTGGCTGAAAAAAACTCAACATTTAAAATTGCTGATGTTGAGGCACTCGTTCATACAGAAATTGATGCGGTAACTGCTGATGATTGGGCCAAATGTGGAGAACATAGCGTGAAAATTCAAGAGGAGGATTTCCACAAAGCAGGACTGAGGGACGAAATATTAGAGCCAATAATTTTAACAATTTATCCAGACGACAGCAGTTCGAGCAACGATGATGACGATGACGATGAATAGATTTTTATGTTTATTATTAAATTTCGAAAACAATTGTAAATATTTTAAATGTTATTATTATTATTTTATGTTTAAAAATGTGATAATAAATTAATAAAAAATGTGTAATACAGAAGTATAAATTGTTATGCCTTTATAGTAAAGACCCGTTTCATAGCCACGCGTATAAATAAACGATACGCGCACGTATAACAAGTGTTTAAAATTATTATACGCGGGAAACCATTCTTCGTAGCCCTAATGAAAAATGGCCACCGGGAGCGTGACGGTCATATAGTATAAGGTCTATGTTACAAACTAGTGACTACAACATTTGAGATCAGGCGCGGATCCAAGGTGGCGCACGCCCCCCCCCCCCCAAATCACTAAAACAGGTTTGTGTCATGTTATAATGTATTGGGTTTTCAATTATTTTCGTGGTTCATTATAACTACTAACTACAGTATTATAAAATTACGAAAAATAAAATAATATCATTTTATATTGTGTAGTGACTAGTGTTTAAGCGTGTTACTATGTTAGGCTAGGTTCACATGGACGCGCGTACACGCGCGTTAGCTAGCCGCGCGTGTTTAGATATACGAGTTTCTCATACATTATTCACTTGGCGCGCGTATGAGCCCGTATACGCGCGTCGATCGCGATAACGACGCAAGAATCTATTTCCGCGCGATCACGCGCGTGACATCGCGGATTGAAATTCCATGTTTCATTGTCGGACCGTTCAGTTGACACGCGCGTTTCGATGCGAACGATCGAATTTTGATCATAGTGTTTGATAACTAGTGTTTTTTCAAATATGGAAATCGAAATAGATACGTTAATTGACGAAATAGAAAAAAGGCCTGCCATATGGGACATGACAACACATGAGTACTCAAACCGAACCATAAAGAGAAGAAGTTGGGAAGAGTTGGTGCTTGTCTTTGGTGGTCATGAGGATTCAGAAGAGAAAAAGAAAAATTTAGGTAATTAATCCTTTATTATATTTATATTTATTTTAAAGTTTACAAAAGAATAATGATTATAATAATGATTCAAATCATTTTATCTTGCCACTCTAATTTCCCTTCATTTGTAAAGTAGTCGGTAAATTTGTAAATTTTAATATTGTAGTGATTTTAAATATTATTATTATTATGTTTTTTATTATTTTGTGTTATCGCCGTGGTCTGCACGACGCACGGCGACCATTTTTATAAACCGATCTATTTTTATTATATTATTTTGTGTACGTTGTCGGCGTGCGTCGGCACGTTAGGTTAGGTTAGGTTAGTATTTTTACGAAATATGATAAAATCTCGAAATTTTGAAGTTATTGTTGAAAATTCATAATTTTTTTTTGTATTCATACCTAAGAATTTAAAATTGAATATAAAGTGGTCCATAAGTTTTTCTCATAATAATTATAAAAAAAATCGATTGTAAGTCAATTTATACATTTTTTCTAGCGTCTAAACTTAAATTTTTACAATAATAAAAATTTAAAAATTCACACGTAAAATAACGATTTTCTATCAAACGGTTTTAGATATGAAATAAATAAATAATATATCCTAGAGCAGTGGTTCTTAACGGGGGCGGTACCGCCCCCTTGGGGGAATTTCGGTCTCTCTGGGGGGCGCTAGTTGAAAAAGTATGAAAAATAATACAATAATTGAACGTGAAATCAGAATAGTTGTAATTGCGACAATTGCGTACGCTATGTAACGGTATACGGCATGTTATCTAATCGCATTTTACGTATCGGGAACGTCCTGTTTATAATAGATTTATTTTTACATTTTCAACCATAGCTCTGGACTATTGTATACTGTACCTTGCACTCTTGCAGTACGTGATTGATATCGTTACAGTGAACGTCGCGTTTTTGAATAAACTAGTGCGTTTTTCTGACAACACTAATAAATATTTTTATAATGAGTGATCATAGTGCAAAAAAGAAGTGCCGTCAGTATTTAGTAGAGTACCTAAAGTTTGGTTTTATCGCATCACCACTTAATGTACAGTTACCGTTGTGCCTTACATGTCAAAAAACATTTTCGAATGAGACAATGAAGCCATCAAGAATGAAAGATCATTTATCAAAAATTCATTCCGATAAACTGGAGAAACCACTTTCGTTTTTTCAGGCTCTTAAAGCAAAAATTGAAAAACGGTCTACTGTGAATAGTTTATTTAAAAAACAAACATCTGATCTTGATAAAGGACTTGTCGCTTCGTACAAGGTGTCTTTATTGATAGCAAAAAACAGTAAACCTCATTCAATCGGTGAAACTCTTATTTTACCGGCTCTCAAGGAAATAATCGATACTATGCAAGGAGAGGGTACTAGCAATAAGATGATTAAGTCAATTCCTTTGAGCAATGACACTGTCTCCAAAAGAATTGATGAAATGGCAGATGACATCGAAAACAAACTTATAAATTATTTAAGAGAAAATAATTTTGCACTACAGATTGACGAATCAACTGTGACAGATAATAAAGCTATATTACTAGCTTACGTGAGGTTCATTAATGAACGTAAAGAAATCGTCGAGGAATTATTGTTGGCTACAAGTTTGATCACTGATACCAAAGGGTCGTCGATTTTTCAAGCGGTGGAGGAATATTTTACCAGAAAAAATGTCCCCTTGACAAATATTATTGCATGCGCAACGGATGGCGCTCCTTCGATGACCGGTCGTCATGTTGGGTTTATAGCCCACCTTAAAAAAGCTGCCCCAGGTGTTATTTGTGTTCATTGTGTTATACATCGCCAACATTTAGCTGCTAAAAACTTAAGCAGTGTGCTGCACGAAACCCTTCAATTCGTCATAAAAGCTGTAAACAAGATTAAAGCAAGTTCACTCAATGACCGCATGTTTCGAGAACTTTGTCATGATAATGATGAAGATTTTGAAAGATTACTTTTGCATACTGCAGTAAGGTGGCTTTCCAAAGGAAAATGTTTGTGTCGTTTTTTTGCATTATTTGACTCTATCATTGAATTTCTCGATAAAATTGATCCTGTCTTAAAAGAAAATTTGAAGCAACGAAAAATTGAGATTGGGTACCTCACAGATATTTTTGAAAAAATGAATGAAGTCAATTTGAAGCTTCAAGGGAATAAGATGAACTTTATTAAAGACAAAGGAATAATTTCCTCATTCATTTTTAAATTAGATCTTTACAGAACAAACATAAATCGTCAAGAACTGATTCAGTTTCCGAATCTCAAGTCATGTTCAGACGCAAATGGTTTAATTCCAGAAGACAAAATTCTAATTTTCACTGATCATATTTTGCAGCTCAAAAAAGACATGAATTCAAGATTTCAAGATCTACTTGAGTTACAAATCTGTAATTGGATTTTAGATCCATTTTCGTTTGAATCTGTGGAAGATCTCGAACCTCATTTACAAATGGAATTTATCGATCTTAAACACGACTGTGAGGCACGACTTGTTTTTAAGCAGGTCGGTTACGAGCTTGCCTGGATCAAGCTTAAAGACACTTATCCACAACTATGGCAACAAGTTAAATCGTTGCTTCTCTCTTTCCCGTCAACGTATCTAGTTGAAAAAGGATTCAGCGTTGTTGTCCAGCTTTTGACGAAACAAAGAAATCGGTTGGACATTTGCAACAAAGGTGATCTACGTTTAGCTTTGACCAATATCAAACCAGACATCGTTAAATTAGCAGCTACTCATCCAGGGCCGTTCAGAGGGGGGGCAATGGGACCATTTTGCCCCAGGCCCCATTGTTGTAATATTTTTAGGGGGCCCCCAAAAAGTCTTGATGTATAATAATTAAAAACAAAGAACTATCACCAACCACCGTTATTGAGACAAAAATAATCTGCTTTGCGTCATCCACATAATATTAATACTTAAAATAAAATTAAAATATAATTTATTACTGTCTTATACAGTCATACAATGCGCGAGTAAGAGCATGACGTCCAGTCACGTAGTCAAAACAATCTCCTCCACCGCACCGCTCGTCTATGCCGTCGTTTCTACTTAATAATATTTTAATATATTAGTATAATGTGTATAGTATATGTGTGTAGTATAATGTGGATAGATCGCGATAACGATACTTGATTTGCTAAGATAGGCGATGGTGCACGCAGCACTCGATATTTTTAGACAAAAACCTATAACCGATACATTGTAGAATTGACTATTCTGTATAGTAAACCACAACCTACACGGCCGCACCATTCGGTTGCTAATTACTCGACAGTCGATGTGTACCACACTACCACAGTGTCCCTGTATTTTTATAAATTTATTACTAGCACAGTAAATAGCGATTAGCAGAAACACCAATATTAGTAAGTAATAATTGATTGAAATATGTACATATTATTCTTTATTTTTATTAAAATGATTAATTTTTAATATTTCTATTAGTCTTTAAAGTAGTCTATCTTCGTATTGGGACATTAAGCTATAGTCTGTATCATTATATCTACCTGTACTTATAGAATAATACTAAATTATACCCTAATACGGTTATACCTATTTACATTCATAATTACATGTTAAATGTATTGAAGATAAATGTTTTTAAATTTTTTTTTACTTGTTATCTAAATATTTCATAGCATTTTCCAGTGGAGGACTGGGAGAAAAAAACATATTATAAAATATTATAATAATATTATTTAAAAAATATAAAAATGTATTCATTTATATATGTGGTTTATAATTGAATAAAATATATCCTATTATATTATTTAAACGGGAGACTTTTTTTCCGTTTACCGCATTCGATTACTTAATTTAATTTCTAATAATTTATTTAAAACAATTAATTAAATTAATATAATTTACTTACACTACTTATGTTGTGTGACTTTAGAGTTGTTAATAATAAAAAAAATAATGAAGCGTGTGTATTTATCGGGTGCTGCGAAGAAGAAGGCAAAAAATGAAAAAAAAACTTAAAGAAGATAAAGGAAAACGTAATTTACATGATTTCGGTTGGTGTACGTCAAGTAGGAACTTGGCTTAAAATGATATAAACGAGCAACAATGTGATATTGATGATCCCAAAGTATTAGAAAATGAAAAAACCGTAAATATTCATGTAGGAGAGTCCAAAAAAAGTAAAATTGATGATACAGTTGTTCCATATCCAAAAGAAATTAATGAAAACGTTATTAACACACAAAATAATGAGGTAGTTAAATGTATACCAATGAACGAGAATGAAAGTGTAAAGGAATTAGATAAAAATGTTATTGACAGTAATATATTTTGTTCCAAAGGCATTATTGAAGCCAATTATAACAAACAATCTGACGAAATGTTTAAATTAAGTAACGATCCAGCAACTTGGAAAAAACTTAGTTTGTCAGATCGCGACTATTTAGCTGCAGTTGGTCCACCTACTATGCCATCAAAGTTTCCCCATGATAAACATGAGAATCGCTCTTTTCCGATTTCACTTTTACAAAAAACCTTACCTAATAAAGAAACAGTAAAACGCGACTGGCTTGTATGGAGTACACTAAAAAATGCTTTATTTTGCTTTCCGTGTTGTCTTTTTTTAAGAGATGATGAATTTGAGCCATCGGGTTTATGTAGAAATGGTATTGAAAATAATTGGAGAAAACTGTATGACAAGATCGATAACCACGAAGGGAATACGAAGCACATAGAAAGATATTTATTATGGAAGGACTTGGTAGAAGCAATAAATGGTAGGAAAGGGATCGACAAAGATTTGCAAGTTTCTATTAACACAGAGAAAGAAAAATGGAGAAAACTCCTTCGGATAGTAGTAGATATCACATTGTTTTTAGCAGAAAATAATTTGCCATTTAGAGGCATACACTCAACGATCGATCATGATGACTGTGGACTTTTTATTTCAACTGCAAAATTAGTTAGTCATTACAGCGAAACAATGAAAAATCATTTGGACACTATTAAGGAATATAAAGACAGTGGTAAAAAAATGTCTGCTCACTATCTATCTCCACGAAGTCAAAATGAGTTTTTGGAAATTTGTGCCAAAAAAGTTCAACAAAAAATTATTGAAGAAATAAAAATATGTCAATATTATTCAATTATTGTAGACGGTACTCCAGATGTGTCACACAAGGAACAATTGGTATTCGTTATAAGATATGTTTTTGAAAATGCTGGAACTTGGGATATACAAGAACGATTTCTAACAATGGTTGACTATGAAAAAAAAACAGGAGCTGATATTGCAAACAAAATAGAAGAAATTTTAGTTGAATGCAATTTAGATTTAGCACTATGCAGGGGCCAAGGTTATGATAATGCAGCAAATATGTCTGGCAAATACAACGGCGTGAAAAGTAAAATAATAGAGAAGTATCCTCAAGCTTTGTTTTCACCATGTAGTGCTCACTCTTTAAATCCATGTGGAGTACATGCAATGGAAACCAGCCTAGAAGTAAAAACATTTTTTGGAAACATTCAAAAGCTATACAACTTTTTTTCTTGTAGTCCATCAAGATGGAAGATACTTCAAGAAACTGCTGGTCTTTCACTACATTCAATATAAGCTACTAGATGGAGTGCCAGAATTGATGCTGTTCGTCCATTATCTAAAAATTATTCCGGTATTCTAAATTCACTTGTTCGTGTTAAAAATGAAATTAATCTACCTGCAGATAATTATGCTGAAGCAGTTGGTCTGATTTCATGGTTACATTCCTTTGAATTTATATTGTTAACAACTATCTGGTACAAGGTTCTTCAGTGTATTGATGATCGAAATAAAATTCTTCAGAGCAAAAAAACTTCCATATATGAAAGTTCAATGCATTTTCAACAATTAGCTACAGAAATTCAACAGATAAAAGACTCTTGGAATGATTTATTACTGGAGTCGAAATCAGTAGCTTCCACTTTGAATTTAACGACAGAATTTAAGATAACTTCAAGAGTTCGAAGAAAAAAACATTTTCACGATGATATTTCAGATGAACAGCCTTTCCATGATATTGAAAACAAATTTAAAGTTGAAGTGTTTGTAACCGCATTAGATAGGCTTTTATCAGATATTTATGGTATTCAAGCAACTATGGAGAAAATAACAAACACATTTTCTTCAATAATCAATCCACCAGATACAGAAGAACCAAGTGCTGAATATTTCAAAGCTCAAGCTAATATAATTTCAAGTGTATATCCTAATGACGTGTGTGCTAATGTATTAAAAGAGGAACTACGAATTTATTTCAAAATACACAAAGTATCAACAATTATTTTTAACGATAGCGAAATTGCATCGATTTCTATTCTTAATCAAATATATAAGAAAGGACTTCAAAATATACTACCTCAAATATGTATTTGTCTTCGAATACTTTCTACCATTCCCACGTCTGTGTCAACGGGAGAAAGATCTTTCAGTAAACTGAAATTAATAAAAAGTTATTTACGTTCAACTACAGCAGAAAACCGCTTAAATCATTTAATACTTCTCTCCATCGAACACAAGTTGGCAAAGACCCTAGATTATGATGATATTATTGACAGCTTTGCTGAAAAAAAAGCTAGGAAAAAGGTGTTCTGATATACATTTTAATATTTTATTTAAAATAATAAAATAATATACGTACATTTTTTTTAATTTTCTTAATCTACCTTATCTGTTGTTCTGATATACATTTTAATATTTTATTTAAAATAATAAAATAATATATGAACATTTTTTTTAATTTTCTTAATCTACCTTATCTATTTATTTAATCCTATAAACATCCAAGTTAATATTTTCTTTGAATATTTATATCTAGGAATAAATTTTAGTTTTTTGTATACATGGTAATACATTGCTAATAATGTATTGAATAATATTGATATAAATAATATGAATAATATTAAATTCTATTATGTAAGTATGTAATGCTATAGGTACACGAATTAAATGAGCTTGATTGGTTAAGGTTTGGAAAAATAACGTTTATAAACATTTTGTTATTCTCAGTGAGTATTTTGTTTATCATATTTTATTATTATGGTCAAAGGGCCCCCAAATTAATTTGCCCCTGGCCCCGAAAAACCTTGGGACGGCCCTGTACTCATCAGGCTCAAGGCAGTCATTGATAGGTATAATTTGTATATTTTATAATTTTTTTTTTATGGTTCAGTAAATCTTTTTGTATAGTAAATTATTAAATTGTTTTGTTAAGGGGTGTAAAATATAATCATAACTATCTAAAAATAAGAGTTTTTACTTTAATAGTTTAATTAATAATGTTATAATATACTAATGAATAAATAAATATACAAATATATGTATATTTATAAGAAGAAAATTTGATTTTGCACGAGGGGGCGTTAGCAATTAGTTATTACGATAAAGGGGGCGCTGAACTAAAAAAGGTTAAGAACCACTGTCCTAGAGTCTAGACTGACAAATCATCTCCGTTCAGAATCGTATTTCGTATACAATGATACCTATCATTACATTCAAATTTAACCTACCATAGTCTGAGGTACACCCCACCCCCTAATATACATCAGAGCGATACCCACTTACCCGCTTTTTTTAAATTGACGTTTTTTTATCAATAATAATCAAATTAGCCTTACCTAAAGCTCCAATTCAGTTTGGGAAATATGCACGTATTTCAAATCCTGTTGAAATGTCTAACCATTTCTGTTTGTTAGGTTCACTGATTACAGTATTTTTTAATTTAATCCATATGATTTGGCATACCTGGCGTATTATGCCACTCAAAGTAGATACTCCAATTTTGTAATTATAGTGTATATCTGTTATCGAGCAACCTGTTGACAAGTATCTGAAATATAAAATAAGAAAATAATTTATGATTATTTTTTATATATAAGACTTTTTTTCCGTGTATTTTCATAGTTTTGACTTAATAGTATATGAGATATTCTGGATACTTTTTAATGCATAAAAATGCACGGGCGCAGCTTACAATCCGATTATTTGTTTTAGGATTAGAATTACAAAAGAAATGGAAGGTATTCGAGATGCATATGTAAAAGAAGTAAAAAAAATGAAACAAGTTAAGTCTGGATCGGGAGCAGAAAAGTCGTCATATTTATATTATAGAAGGTTGCAATTTCTACAACCAACCATAAAAAAAAATCTACCGAGAGTAGTTTTGAAATTGCAGACGTTGGCGGTGATGGAAATTTAGAATCATCGACTGAAACTTCAATTGAGGAAGATAGTTCCAGAGTTCCAAACGAAGAACGTACTTTCAAAAGTCCTCTTCAGCAACGAAAAAAAATAAAACTTCATCCTGCTGATGAGCACTTTGCCAACATCATAGAAAAAAGTTTAAATCAGAGGAATACTGTAGATAAAAAAGAAGATGACGAAGATAAATTATTTTGTTTATCTTTATATAAAGAAATTAAAAAAGTACCAGATGCAATGCGTTTAAAAACTAAAATCGAAATTTATAACCTACTTTTAAAAAATCAAGCAATACAAACTCATCCTCAACCTTCAAGTACAGATACCTCTAAATCCAACCATGTATCCACACCGTACAGCCAACAAAATACGCAACGATATGCATACACACAATATGATCGTCCAAATTATACAACTATTCCTCCATACGATACGCTTCGTTATAATCACATTTACACTCAATTCAACCAAAATATGGAACCTCTACAAGCTCCTTCACCTTTGTCTACTAATAGTGAGATTTCTCAAGAGTCGTCTGACCTTGATTTATTTGGATAAAAAATAATTTAAGTAATATATAAGGTGATTCTTTTGTATTGTTTTTTAATATTTGTTAAGTCTAAAGGTTGATTTTTTATTTTGTTTCAATATTATAAGTAATTTTGTTTTATAATTTATAAAGTAGTTCAGCAAATATTTGTTAAGTCGAAAGGTTGATTTTTTATTTTGTTAAAATTTTGTAATATTTTTCAGTAAATAAAAAATTTAATAAAATTTAGACAGACTTACCTTAATGTAACGATAAGTTTTTCTTGTGGTGAAATGCAATATCTTGTTGCATTTTCATCAGCTTCTAAGGAGTCTTTAATTGTCTCCAATAGGTCATCGAACGATTTAATAGACATTCTAAAATAATTGAAAAATTTATCTTCGTGATCTCTAAGTTTTGGATATAATGTGATATATAGACTTGTTGAAAGTCTTGTTTTTAAAATTGGATGAACCCAATATTTTCTTTCCCTTTTTTGCCTTCGTCTTCTTATTCTTCGGTGGACAACCCACAAACACACAGCATCTACTATGTCCATTCTCGATGTACGTCTGAACAGTACTAAAATATGTTTTACATTGATACCTATTATTTATTTATTTCTTCGACGCGCGTAGCATATGCAGCCATCTGAACAGTCATACGCGCGTTTTGTGGCGGGCTAACGCGCGTCCATGTGAACCTAGTCTTATAGCTAAATTGCGTTCGATTGATCGCCGTCGATGATAAACAATTTCATTAAGTACCTAAATAATGATTATTTCTTATAATAATATCATGAAAATAAAATATGTTTAATAAATCAATAACAACGGGCATAGACGTATACTTTTAATATATATATCTATATAAAGCTTTAGCTTTATCAGTTACTGAGTAGATTGTCATCGTCGAGAACAATACCCGAAACCAAATATTATTATTGTACCATTATAAATTAATATAATTATCGGTATGACTTGCCGTCGTCGACCATCGCTGTCGTTTCTGGGAAAAAAAAACATAATAAATGTATAAAAATATAAATAATAATTATTGAAAACCGACCGTCGGCCGTCGCACGTCATTTGATTTGTAAACAGTGTTATTTTTGTGCATTCGGCATTGCATTTTGCATTAGTGTGGATAAATAGTGTGTACATAGTGCATAATTGTAATCAGACACAATTCAAACCTGCTAAAAAATGAAAACTCCAGTTGGTTCTCTGGTGAAAATATGCAAGGTTTTAATCTGAACTTTTTAGTTCCTTTTATATAATATCAACAAAGTTTGAGGGAGAACTAAAACTCATAGAAAGTTCTTTATTGTTAAATCCCGAGTTTAAAAATATGAATTCTGCTCATGAAACGTTAAACAATATTGATTCACATTACTATCCTATATTTACATCATTTATTAAAATATTAGTTACACTGCCTATTTCTGTTGCAACGGCAGAAAGAAGCTTCTCCTCTTTACGGTTACTTAAAACTTGGTTAAGGGCTAGAATGACAGAAGAACGATTAACTGGATTAGCACTTATGTATATCCATAAAGATATTAATATTGACAATGAAAATAACATAGAAAATATAATAAATAGATTTTCTAAAGAAAAAAAAAGAAAACTCGATTTTGTGTTGTAAAAATGTAGGTATTTTTTATTTATACTATTATTGATTATAAATACTATAGATTGCTCACTGGACGACTTTTCGACGGCACGGTAAGAGTCGCGTAACGCTATAGGGCGCTGTAGTCGCGTGGTTAGTGTGGTCGGGTAACGTTGTAATCGCTAGTAGTCACTTCTAGTCGGTGGTGGCACAGCTATCTCAGGAGACAGATTATTTCATAATTGGCTACCTGTTTATACTTCATATTAATTTTAAACTATCTCTAGCATTATGGTAATATACGAACGTGGAGCGTACGATAGACGCTCAACTTAATCCGGTATCTGCTGTTTTCGCGGATTTACTGATACCAGAGATACGGGATAATCAAATTGACTGTGTCTAGAATCAAAATATCTACTGCTTATATCTTTTAACAAATATAATTAATTAATTAATGCAATGAACACTAATTATGACAATTAATAATCTAAATAAATAAAACAATTTAGTACAGCTACGATTAAAAAAAAAAAACATAAACCTAGACTTTAATAAATAGCTGATACAAATGTATAAAATTATACACTCAAATTATTCGCAAAGTTACCCACCTATTTTTTGGAAAAATACGTAGTTTTTCAACGTTCTGTGCGTGTTTTAGATTCTGAGTGTAACAAATTTGCTTAATCAAAAACTTGTTAATGTATTTCAAGGTTTCTTCATAAGTAGTATACTTTAAAAAAAAATAAAAATTATGATAATTTTTATAGGTAAGCGTCTGAAGTTAAAATTTTAACAAAATAAGTTTAAATTACGAGAATTTGCAAATTATTTCGGATTAGAAATTCATAAAAAAAATTGATTTTGTATCTTATTAGATTTTAAAATTGAATACAAAATACCTGATCAATTTGTCTAATTTGTTTAACAAACAAAAAGTTTGCCGGAAGGCGGAAAGTCAAATACATTTTTCTATAAGCGTTTGGAGTTCAATTTTTTATGAAATTAAATATTTACCCGTAAATTAGGTTAGATTAGTTAATCTTTACATGTAAACAGTGTAAACATACAATTTATCGTGGAACGATTTTCTTATTTTATTGTAATTCAAACAATAAACTAATAATCGTAGATACTTTAAATCGTCACCAAATTTTATATAAACCCTCAAAAAACGCAATAAAAATAATTGTAAACTAACCATTGTAATTAAGATAGACAAGAAAATAAAAAAGCTGTTAAAAACTATAAAAATTTAAATGGTACCTATATACCTGAGAACAAACACTGTTGCGTTGTGCAACAAATCTCCGAATAATTGTATAGGCATATCGAAACTATTCCCTCCATATATAATAAAACTGGCACATTAAACGCGTTGTGTATATTATTATTATTCGGTTTATTTTTAACTGCAACTCGTGTTTAAAATTAAAATATCTATAAAAGTAAACACATTGTTTGCTTTCTGAAGTCGTGAAAAGCACTACACACTACTCCTGTCTTTTGTGTTATTATTTTCATTAACATTTGTCATTAAATCTTCATAAATTAAAACATGGTTGGTAACAAATGTATGTACAGAGGATGCCAGAATACGCGAAATAATTCATTAAAAATATTTTACCAATTTCCTAATAATGAAGTTGAATCAAGGAAATGGATTTTATAAACTCTGGTATGTATTTAAATAATACTAGCAAGACATATTTGCATATTTTTTACAACTTATAAACAACTACAGTATTTTATATAATAAAATATATTTATTGAATTAGAGGCTTATAGTCCAAAAAAGTTAAGAAGAAAGGTAATATGCTCAGCTCATTTTGAAAAGAATGATTATTCAAACCCAGCTACTCCGAAATCTAGTTTAAAACCAAATGTTGTACCCATTAGTTATTTGACTAAAGGTAAGTACTAAGTAACCCAATCTTTTTAAAAATAATTTTATGTACTTATCAGGGCTTAAAACCTTTCTAAAATAAGAGGTAATCTGTTCCGGCAGGAGCCGAAAATTGTTTACTAACCGGTTACCTGTTTTCTCGTCCTAAGAAGTGTTATTAACCAGTTATGAATTACCTTACACCAGATTAATATAATGGTTACCGGATAACAATTTTTAACGGTTTATGATATATTTAAATAACCACTTACCGATTTTAACCGGTTTAAGTACCACTTTTCACAAAACATTTGTTTTTTTAACTTAACCATTATGAACTATTTATAATGATGTGTTTACAGACTAAGATAAAATATAAATCTCAGTTCATAATATTATCTAATCTCTATTCTGTCTTAACTCTTAGACCGCGGTTTTGAATTTTTATACACCTTTTTATAAATTAACAAAAAACTAAGGGCCGTTAGACTACAATGAGACACGGCGTAGTTGTGTATAGCTTACCATCTTCTCCATGCCAGTACAACCGGGTTCCGAAGACACTCGGACCACGTCGTCCGGCCCGAGGTGAATCAAGAACTCCAGGACTTCCGACTCAACCCGGTCGAGTGTCTTCTTCACCGCGACGTACTATGGCAACGTTGTGGCTTCTTCCGTTTTCCTTAAAAATAGTTCTGCGGGTTGTTTTTGTAACTTGCTTTTATAAGTCGAGTTTCTTTTTGAGCACTTTTATTGAATTCAGGGTACGAGCCTCGGTTCGTTATCAAAAGATCTGGGAAAACCTGGATCGTCGTAACAATAAGTTGAAATCGCCATATCGACGAGGTTTCCCAGATTCTTTAGACAATTATTGATGGATGTGGAGATGGTTTGGCCAAGTTTTTCGTGTCTGTAGAACAAAAAAAAAATATTAATTAAAAAAATTAGATTCGACAATCCACTGAGTATCACTCACATTCCCAAATAATCTACAAAAGGTTCCACTCCGCGGCCCAAAAGGTCGGACCAATATTTTGGTGTAGTCTTCCGGGATATAAGATACTTGTTCACGTAGAATATAATTCGCCCTACATTACCCATGTAATTCCTCACCGCGGCCGAATTCTTTTGATGACTAAGTGTGAGTGAGGTGCATCTGCAGCAGCAGGTGGTCCCGCAGGCAGCTTTATCTAGAGACCTTCGACCTGCAAATTCTTACGGACTTTTTTCACCGCTCTACAACAAACATGTTGGAAACACATTGAAATATTCAATTCATACCGGACCAAGTCTGGGATATACCGTACACACGCATCCGTCCCATGAAAATGGGACTTACAATATTTGGAGATAGTTTCGGACGTTTCATTTTTTAAGGAATCAAACTTCAATAGCTTTTGTTGAATACCGTCGTGTTCAGTGAAATATTGAATTAGTAAAGGAAACATTTTTTCAGCTTTATGATTGGATACATCAGTGCCTATTCCATAGTATGAAACTCCTTGCAATTTTTTTTTATTTCTGACAGAATGTGGGGCGAGAAATATTGTTAACAATTGCTGTTGCCTTCGTTCTGGCTGTGGATTGTTTTGCTACGATTTTGGAGTCAAGATACATCGTGGCATTCAGTTTTACTATAGAATCAAGTGAACTAAAAGACTGATGATGTTCTACAACATTATAAGCTGTTGTTAGTTCCGCTGTCCTTATAAGCAATGCTTCTTGGGTATCTTGTTTAATCATAAATTTGGATATAGGCGATGATGTCGATACCATAGCGAATTTTTTTTTGTGATTAGCCGTAGAAATTTGGTACTTTACATCAGCTTTACCTCCGTGAGTAACGGATAAATAACATTTACAAATAGCACAAAGAGCTTCTTCATCTGTACGCCCTTCTTTTATAAAACTCCACTCCTTCGTGTACTCATCCGAAAAATGGAACTTTCTTTTTGCAGACATTTTTGTAGATTAATTTAAAATTACGCACTTTCATAAAAGAAAAAAAATCGTACCGCACGTCGTCGAGTAAATAAAACGACTGGCTGACTGACTGAATCCTACATTATTAATAAATTTCATGAATCGATAACATTAACGATTGCGATAACGATTTAATTGGATTCTATAGTCCGCGCTACGAGAGAACGCATACGGCGGTGACCAAAATACGTATTTTTTCGCGCATCTCTACCACTGTACCAGCACGATCGTCACCCGTCGGAGCACTTCGGAGCACGCCGGTTTCGTCGGCAAGTAACAAGTTGAAAAAAAACTTTTTTTGTTTGGGATTCATGAATCGGGATATTTTGGTCTTTTGTCGGGACGTCGGGACAGAGAGCTCAATATCGGTGACAGTCCCGATTTATCGGGACGAATGGCAACCTTATACATTACATATTTTTGGCGATAAGAAACGTATTCCAACTTACGCAGCTAATCGGTTACAACGGTGGGCCTATGTTTTATCATTCGATTTCGACATGTGAAGTCCGACGACAATACAGCCGATTTTTTATCACGAATGAAATGTTCAAAATC